>NC_069501.1:446781502-447081502 GCF_027579735.1 Bombina bombina | reverse complement strand
CGTTTAAATTTCTGTAATTTGTTTATTATTTTCTGTAATTTAGTGTGTTTTTTTGTACTTTAGATAATTTAATTTATTTAATTGGATTTATTTAGTTAATTTATTTAATTATATTGTAGTGTTAGGTGTTAGTGTAATCTAACTAGAAAAGAGAAGGTAGCCTTGGCATTACTCGAGAATAACACCAACCTGGTTATCAGGAATTCGGACAAGGGGGGTAACGTAGTCGTTCTAAATAAGAAAGACTATGTGCAAGAGAGTACTAGACAACTCAATGACCCTTCTACTTATAGGAGGTTGGATTCCAACCCAATGCATTTATTTAAGGCTAAATTGGTCAGACTATTGGAACAGACTGTTTCGATTGGACTCCTCACTAGGGAACAGTTGGAAGGTTTGATTCCTGAGAATCCACGGATTCCGATTTTCCATTACTTACCTAAGACCCACAAAAGCTTGACCCAACCTCCGGGACGACCAATTGTCTCGGGGATTGGGTCATTGCTAGAGCCCACCTCAGAATGGATAGACTCCATCTTGCAACCCCTGGTGAGGGGCCTTAAAAGTTACTTGCGGGACTCTACACATCTCCTACAACTGTTAAAGAACCTTAAATGGGAAAAAGAGTTTAAGTGGGTAGTGGTGGACGCCACTGCACTTTACTCAAGTATACCCCATCATATGGGGATACGGGCCATTAGGTACTTTTTTGACAAACATACAAGATTCACTGAAGAAGTAAAGCTTGTATTGTGTGAAGTCATTGAGTTTCTATTGAAACACAATTTTTTCATGTTTGACAGAGAATTCCACATACAGGTTTGTGGAACTGCAATGGGGGCTAAATTTGCCCCTTCTTTCGCAAACCTGTATGTGGGTTTGTGGGAAGACCTTTACCTGTACACTGAGGATAATCCTTTCAAAGAAAACATAGTTTTCTATATGCGTTTTATTGACGACTTGATATTCATAGTTAAGGAACCTTTTGTGTACAAGGACTTCCTCGATTATGTTTGTCAGAATGAGTTCAATCTGAGGTTTGTGGGGGATGTGTATGAGACAGATGTGAACTTCTTGGATCTTGCTTTACATGGCGACATTGCAACTGGCAGGGTGGTTAGTGACACGTATCGTAAGTTGACAGCTGGGAATACAATCCTACATGCTGGATCATGTCACCCACCGCATTTGGTACGGTCTATTCCCAGGGGTCAATTTATGAGACTACGGAAAAACACTAACTCAGATAGTCTTTTTGACAAACAAGCTCAATCCTTTATGGGGCTATGATGAAAATCTCTTGGATCAGGCCTACAATGAGGTGAGACAAAAAACCCAGCAGGAATTGATCAGAGGGACCAGAAAACAAAATATTATAAAACATGACACTGTAGTGTTTTCAACCGAATTCTCAAAACAATACTACCAGGTATGTTCTATTTTAAGGAAGAACTTACACTTATTGGAGAATGACGATGCTTTAAGACCATTTATTGGTTCATGCAAATTTGTGCCTAAAAGGGCACCCACTTTGTCATCTAAGTTGTCTCCTAGTCTAATCTGTTCCAAAAACCCAGACAGGAGTGATTGGATCAGGAGGAAAGGAACTTATAAATGTGGTCATGGTTCCTGTATAACTTGTGGTTTTGTGCAGGTTGGGAATGGATTTAGAAGTAGCCAGACAGGAGAAGAATTTAAACACAAGTTCTATGCCAATTGTAGAACCACCTTTGTGGTTTATCTCCTAGAATGCAAATATTGCAACCTGCAATATACAGGTCAAACTAGTAGGGAACTGAGATCTAGAGTTAGGGAACATGTTAGGGACACCAAGGAATATGTCAAAGAATCAGCGATAGCTAGACATTTCAATCTGGTGCACATGACGAATGTCTTTGATATGAGAGTTCAGGTAATAGACCGTGTCATGTTTCCACCTAGGGGTGGTGATAGGAATAAGCTTTTGCTGAAGCAAGAATTATATTGGATATACAAGTTGAGAACTATCACCCCACTAGGTTTAAACCGTGAATGGGATATGAGTTATTTTGTAGAATAATTAATTTGATATATTGTTTTATTAACATGTATTATTATCATGTTGATTAATCTATCTCCTATATGGATTGTTATGTTTATACACATTTTTATCTATCCCCTAAATGGGCTTTATGTATCTATCCCCTATATGGGCTTTTTGTTCAGATTATACATAGATTTTGTATTGTATTTTATGTCTGGTATAAATATATATTCATCAGCATGTATCTCCTGTTTTCCCTATAGGGTTTTGAGTGATATGTGTATGTTAATTCATATTGATGTGTGTTGATGTATAAATAAATATAATATTATATCACCCATGTTCCCTTTTTTCAGGGGTAATGATTGGGTATATATATTGACACACATTAATTTAACACTGTCACAGTGATATCATGTTTTCATGTGATTTTGTGACTTTGTTATCCAACAGGGGGTATTGAAGGATGTATCATGTATGCTGTTATGGATGTGTAAATAAATATCTTCTAACATGTTCCACAGCAAATTTAATATATGTAATAAGCTCATAATAATAATAATAATAATGTCTATCAGAATATTGTTTGTTCTTTATTTTTGGCTTGTTTTTCAACAAAGATTGTACTATGTCTTTCTTTTGGATCCCACTTGTGATGCTTGTCCATTTACTTATTTAGTTACTTATTTAGTTATTTATTTATTTGTTTATCAGGGAATTGATTTGTTAATGCATTTGTTCCTTCTTACATAAACCATATACAGTGTTTGTAACATGCTGATTTTTGCTATGCATTTTTAACAATTTTTGCAGCTTTTTAATATGTAATTGTATACAGGTGTTCTGTGCCTTTAAATGGGCTATGAACACCTAACAATCAACAGAGCACGAAACTAGTCAGGGAGTTTGTTTGCCCTGTACTGCCTGCATTTTTAATGAGTCAATAAAGGATTATTTCTTTTAACCTCTTTTTTTGAAGCCCTTAATTTTTACACTCCTTACTGAGCAGCTGCCTCATCTTTGTTGTTCTGTGTTAGTGTAATTAAGGTTAGGTTTTATTTTACAGGTACTTTTGTATTTATTTTAGCTAGGTAGTTATTAAATAGTTAATAACTATTTAGTAACTATTCTACCTAGTTAAAATAAATACAAACTTGCCTGTAAAATAAAAATAAAGCCTAAGCTAGCTACAATGTAACTATTAGTTATATTGTAGCTAGCTTAGGGTTTATTTTATAGGTATTTAGTTTTAAATAGGAATAATTAAGTTATTGATAGGAATTTTTAGATTTCTTTTAATTATATTTAAGTTAGGGGAGTTAATAAATGTAGGTAGATGGCGGCAATGTTAGGGACAGTAGATTAGGGGTTAATAATATTTAACTAGTGTTTGTGAGGCGGGAGTGCGGCAGTTTAGGGGTTAATATATTTATTATAGTGGCGGCAATATCCGGTTCGGCAGATTAGGGGTTAAAAATTTTCTTTTAGTGTTTGCGAAGTGGGAGTGCCTCGGTTTAGGGGTTAATAGGTAGTTTATGGGTGTTTGTGTACTTTTTAGCCCTTTAGTTAAGAGTTTTATGCTACAGCGTTGTACCATAAAACTCTTAACTACTGACTTTAAAATGCGGTACAAGTCTTGACACTCACTTTTTGGCAGTCTCATAATACCGGCGCTATGCAAGTCCCATTGAAAAAAGAGGTATACGCAATTTCCGTAAGTGGATTTGCGGTATTGCCAAGTCTGGCCAAAAAAGTGGGCGGTACACCTGTACCTGCAAGACTCGTAATACCAGCAGGCATTAAAAAGCAGTATTAGGACAGGCTAACGCTGCTTTTTAACCCTAATGCAAAACTCGCAATCTAGCCGATTGTTTTAATTCCATAACCTTGCTGTTCTGCTAATGAAGTTTTATATTCAAAGTATAAATGCAATGTACATTGTATACATGCTATGGATTTCTCACTTCTCAAACTGATTATTTTACTTTTATGGCTCAAAACGTTTTTTTAGTTCTAAAACCTTGGGGAGACATTGGGAGTTAATATCTTCTGTAGTTTTTTGTCTTATAGACCCAATACTTGAGGAAGGATTTGGATTGCTATGAGTCTCTGTACTGGGAGTGGTGGCACTGTTGGTCCAAGTGCAGCATTTTTTAGTACTGTGGTTCTGAATAGTGGCCTGAAAAGCATTGTTCTGCCACTGATCACCCAATCGTCTTACACTCTGGGATGTATCCCTCCTAGACCCAGTCCACATCATTCTTGGGTCCAAGAATCTGTTCTGAGAGATTGCTGTGCGCACATTAGGGCCAAACGCATGAGGTGAATCATTTCTACAGGACTCAAACTGGTCACACATTTCCTTCATGACTCTCTTCTGCTGCTCAGGAGATTCTTCTCTGGTGGTGTTCTCCACTCTAATTACACAATTTGTTCTGATTTCACATTATTTCTCCACAAGTGTGAGTGTTTTACACTCTGACGTCAGTGTGTTGACATCTGATCTTGTGGATAGTAAGGCGATGTTTGGTGGTGTTTGTGTGCCATCTTGTGTATTTGAAATATCTTCTGTGGTTGATGAAATTACGTCTTCTGACTGTGATGTGACTTCTGATGCTGGTGTTGCAACTTCTGAAGACAGTGAAGTAACCTCTGGGGTTAGTGATGTTGGAGACATTCTTGTGTAGTCCAAAGCTTCATCTTCCTTGTCCTCCTCCTCCTCCAAGTACCATAGGGTTGAATCTCTAGGCTAGCTGAGGCATAGGTTCTCATCACTTGGAGCATTTATTGGCTGTAACTTAAAGCAGAACAGTGTCAAATTACTACAATGGGATCTCTGGTTTCTTTCATGTAATTGGCAAGAGTCCATGAGCTAGTGACGTATGGGATATACAATCCTAGCAGGAGGGGCAAAGTTTCCCAAACCTCAAAATGCCTATAAATACACCCCTCAACACACCCACAATTCAGTTTTACAAACTTTGCCTCCTATGGAGGTGGTGAAGTAAGTTTGTGCTTGATTTCTATGATTTCTTCTATAATAAGCGCGTCTAAGCATTCTGAAGCCAAATTTCTCTCAGAGTACAGTGTTTGTCAAAGGGATGTTAAGAGAGTATCGCCTATTGATATCATGGTTTTCCTTGTGGGACATCGTTTCAAAGGTTCTCTGTTATTGGTTATAGGGATTCATCTCCTACCTCCCTTTTCAGATCGACGATATACTCTTATATACCATTACCTCTGCTGATACTTTTTCAGTACTGGTTTGGCTATCTGCTATATGTGGATAGGTGTCTTTTGGTAAGTATGTTTTTCATATTTAAGACACTCTCAGCTATGGTTTGGCGCTTTATGTATTAATATAAAGTTTTAAATATATGTATTTTACTTATATTTGCCATGAGTCAGGTCTATATATATTTACTTTTGCAGACGGCCAGTTTCAGTTTGGGAAGCATGTTTAGGAAGTTATTTGTCTTACCTGGGGTATAGTCCTTTTTTTCAAATTGACTGTTTTTTCTTTTGCGTGCAAAATTAGGCTCGCAAAGGCGCAAAATGCAGTTATTTATTGCGTCATTCTTGGAACGAGAATTTTTTGGCGCAAAAGTACGTCTTTAATGATGCAAGTTCGTCATTTCCAGCCAGGTTTTCCTTGCATGAGGTTGTTTCTGTTATGACGAGAGTTGCGTAATTTCTGAATGTTGTTGTATTCAACTTCCTTTTGCGTCGTGCGTCATACTTGGCGCCAAAAATTTGTTTATTTTTCATCCCACTTCCTACAGTATATGCCTCTTGCCTTCTATATGCTCAGAGGGCTATGCTGTTTGCATTTTTTCCCATTCCTGAAACTGCCATAAGGAAATTTTGCTTTAATGTTTTTTCTTTTACATTTTGCAAGATGTATCAAACTGATCCTGTCTCAGAAGCAACTGTTGGATCCCTGCTGCCTGCTCACAGTTCTACCAAAGCTATGTGTATCTGTTGTAAGTTAGCAGAGATTATTTCTCCAGCTGTAGTATTTAACTGTTGCCATGATAAGCTTTGGCATGCAGAAAATGTTTCCATCAGTACTAGTACAGTTGCTGTTGTTCCTTCAACTTCTAATGTACATGATATCCCTGTTGATATGAAAATTATATTGCTTTGTCTTCTATTCCTCCTTCTAATAAACGTAAAAGGTCTTTCAAAACTTCTCATAAATTTGATAAAATTTCTAATGACTGACAACACAATGAAATATCCTCCTCTGATGAGGATCTTTCTGATTCAGAAGATCCTACCTCAGACATTGACGCTGACAAATCTACTTATCTTTTCAAAATTGAGTATATTTGTTCTTTATTGAAAGAAGTGTTGGTTACTTTGGATATTGAGGAGTCTAGTCCTCTTAATATCAAAACTAGTAAATGTTTAAATTCTGTTTATAAACCTCCTGTGGTTACTCCTGAGGTTTTTACAGTTCCTGATGCTATTTCTGATGTGATTGCTAAGGAATGGATTAAGCCTGGTACTTCTTTCATTCCCTTTTCTAGGTTTAAAAAGTTGTACCCTTTGCCAGCGGCTAGATTAGAGTTTTGGGAAAAAGTCCCCAAAGTTGATGGGGCTATTACTACTCTTGCCAAATGTACTACTAGTCCTATGGAAGACAGTACTTCTTTTAAAGATCCTTTAGATAGTAAAATTGAATATTATCTAAGGAAAGCTTATTTATTTCCTTGCTATCTTCTCAGGCCTGCCATTACTATGGGTGATGTTGCGCCTGCATCAACCTTTTGGTTGGATAGCTTAGCGCAACAGGAAACAGATCCTGATTTGTCTAGTATTGTTCGTTTGCTTCAACATGCTAATCATTTTATCTGTGATGTTATTTTTGATATCATCAAAATTGATATTAAATCTATGTCTTTAGCTATTTTTGCTAGAAGAGCTTTATGGTTCAAATCTTGGAATGCTGAGCTGACATGGTATCTAAGTCTAGATTACTATCTCTTTCTTTCAAATGTAACAATTTATTTGGTTCTTAGTTGGATTCAACTATTTCAACTATCACTATAGGGAAGGGAGTTTTTTTGCCTCAGGATAAAATATATAAGGGTAAATCTAAAGCTTCTAATCGTTTTTGTTCCTTTCGACAGAATAAGGAACCGAAAACCAATCCTTCCCCTAAAGACTCTGGTTCCAATTGGAACCCTTCTTCAAGTTGGAATAAATCCAAGCCTTTTAAGAAACCAAAGCCAGCCCCTAAGTCTGCATGAAGGTGCAACCCTCAATCCAGTTCAGCTGGTGGTGGGCAGATTGAAATTATTACAAGACATTTGGGCAGATTCTGTTCAAAATCAGTGGATTCAGAGTATTGTCTCTCAAGGGTATCGAATAGGATTCAGAGTAAGACCTCCTGTTAGAAGATTCTCTCTCATGTTCCAGCAAATCCAGTGAAGGCTCAGGCTTTTCTGAAGTGTGTTTTAGATCTAGAGCTTTCAGGGGTAATAATACCTGTTCCGTTTTAGGAATAGGGTCTGGGGTTTTATTCAAATCTATTCATTGTCCCAAAGAAAGAAAATTCATTCAGGCCAGTTCTGGATCTGAAGTTTTTGAATCGTTTTGTAAGAGCACCAACTTTCAAGATGGTGACTATAAGGACTATTTTGCCTTTTGCTCATCAAGGTCATATGTCCACGATAGACTTACAGGATGCATATTTTCACATTCCGATTCATCCAGACCACTATCGGTTTCTGAGATTCTCTTTTCTAGACAAGCATTACCAATTTGTCGCTCTTCCATTTGGCCTATCAACAGCTCCAAGGATTTTTTCGAAGGTTCTCTGTGCCCTTCTATCTGTAATCAGAGAACAGGGTATTGCGGTGTTTCCTTATTTGGACGGTATCTTGGTTCTAGCTCAGTCTTTTCATTTAGCTGAATCTCACACAAATCAACTAGTGTTGTTTCTTCAAAGGCATGGTTAGAGGATCAATTTACTAAAGAGTTTCTTGATTCCTCAAACAAGGGTCACCTTTTTAGCTTTCCAGATAAATTCAGTGTCTATGACTCTTTCCTTAACAGACATGAGACGAATGAGATTGGTTTCATCTTCTCAAAACCTTCAGTCTCAATCATTCCCTTCAGTGGCTATGTGCATGGAGGTGTTAGGTCTCATGACTGCAGCATCAGACGCAATCCCCTTTGCTCGTTTTCACATGAGACCTCTCCAGCTTTTTATGAAGAATCAATGGTGCAGGGATTATACTCGGATATCACAATTGATATACTTAAATCATATCATTTAACTCTCTCTGACTTGGTGCTTAGACCATCATCTTTTAATTTAGGGGGCCTCTTTTGTTCGTCCTACCTGGACTGTGATCACAACAGATGCAAGTCTTTCAGGTTGGGGAGCTGTCTGTGGATCTCTGACAGCACAATGGGTTTGGAAACCTCAAGAGGCAAGGTTACCAATCAATATTTTAGAACTCTGTGCTATTTTCAGGGCTCTTCAGGTTTGGCCTCTATTAAAGAGAGAACCATTCATTTGTTTTCAGATGGACAATATCACAACGGTGGCATGCCAATCATCAGGGTGGGACTCGCAGTCCCCTAGCTATGAAAGAAGTATCTTGGATACTTTATTGGGCAGAATCCAGCTCTTGTCTTATTTCTGCGGTGCATATCCCAGGTGTAGACAATTGGGAAGCGGATTATCTCAGCCGCCAGACCTTACATCCGGGGGAGTAGTCTCTCCATCCAGATGTATTTTCTCAGATTGTACAGATGTGGGGTCTTACAGAAATAGATCTGATGGCTTCTCATCCAAACAATAAACTTCCAAGGTACCTGCCCAGGTCCAGGGATCCTCAGGCGGAGGTGGTGGATGCTTTATCAGTTCCTTGGTTTTACCAACCTGCTTATATCTTTCCGCCTCTAGTTCTTCTTCCAAAAGTGATCTCCAAGATCATTATGGAACAATTGTATGTGTTTCTAATAGTAGCAGCGTGGTCTCACAGGTTTTGGTTTGCGGATCTTGTTCAGATGTCCAGTTGCCAGCCTTGGCCACTTCCTCTAAGACCAGACTTCTGTCTCAAGGGCCATTTTTCCATCAGTATCTCAAGTCATTAAATTTGAAGGTATGGAAATTGAATGCTGAGTGCTTAGTCAGAGGTTTCTCTTACTCAGTGATTAAAGGGACATGAAAACCAATTTTTTTTCTTTCATGATTTAGAAAGAGCATAAAATTATGAAGAACTTTCTAATTTACTTATATTATCTAATTTACTTCATTCTCTTGATATTCTTTGCTGAAAATCATATCTAGATATGCTTAGTAGCTGCTGATTGGTAGCTGCACATAGATGCCTCCTGTGATTGGTTCACCGTATGCATTGCTATTTCTTCATTAAAGTATATCTAAAGAATGAAGCAAATTAGGTAATAGAAGTAAATTGGAATGTTGTTTAAAATAGTATTCTCTACCTTAATCATGAAATAAAATGTATGGGTATAGTGTCCCTTTAATACTATGCTCTTAAGTCTGTGTCATGGTGTTCTTCTCATAAATTTTCCTGGCATTCTTTTAGAATTCCTAAAATTTTACAGTTTCTTCAGGATGATTTGGATAAAGGTTTGTCTGCAAGTACTTTAAAGGGACAAATCTCTGCTCTTTCTGTTTTATTTCATAGAAATATTGCTAAGTTTCCTGATATTCACTGTTTTGTTCAGGCTTTGGTTCGTATCAAGCCTGTTATTAAATCAATCTCTCCTCCTTGGGGCACGATACGATATAGGGCATACTTTTTGGCGCAAGCGAGGTAACCCGCGCCGCCCATAGTTTCACCTTGCACATCGGGGTATTACATATACCCCGCCGGCAGTTGCTAAAGTGCCGTAAGTCGGACAAACTAGCGATGTCCAGAAATAAGAGTAAGTACAAATTTCTGGAGTCGCCAGTGACTTACAGCACTTTAGAAACTGCCGTCGCCTACAAAAACTAACTAAACTTTTAAATCTCCCATAACTGTCTAACACCTCCCAAAAATAGCCTAACACATATACCCCTCTATCCGCAATCCCCCCTCTCACTCCTAACAATAAATGTATTAACCCCTAGACCGACAACCCCCCACAACGCAATAAGCCTAATTATTAACCCCTAAACCGCTGCTCCCGGACCCCGCCGCCACCTACATTATATGTATTACCCCCTAATCTGACCCCCTACACCACCGCCACTTATATTAAATTTATTACCCCCTAATCTGATCCCCCTACACCGCTGCCACCTATGATAAATTTATTACCCCCTAATCTGATCCCCCTACACTGCTGCCACCTATATTAAATATATTAATCCCTAATCTGATCCCCCTACACCGCCGCCACCTATATTAAATTTATTACACCCTAATCTGATCCCCCTACACCGCTGCCACCTATATTAAATATATTAACCCCTAATCTGATCCCCCTACACCACCGCCACCTACATTAAATATATTAACCCCTAATCTAACCCCCTACACCGCCGCCACCTATATTAAATTTATTACCCCCTAATATGATCCCCCTATACTGCCGCCACCTATATTAAATTTATTGCCCCCTAATCTGATCGCCCTACACCGCCGCCACCTACATTAAATATATTAACCCCTAATCTAACCCCCTACACCGCCGCCACCTATATTAAATTTATTACCCCCTAATATGATCCCCCTATACTGCCGCCACCTATATTAAATTTATTGCCCCCTAATCTGATCGCACTACACCGCCGCCACCTATATTAAATATATTAACCCCTAATCTCATCCCCCTACACCGCCGCCACCTATATTAAATGTATTACCCCCTAATCTGATCCCCCTACACCGCCGCCACCTATATTAAATATATGAACCCCTAAACCTAAGTCTAACCCTAACACCCCCTAACTTAATTATTATTTAAATAAATCTAAATAATATTAATATTATTAACTAAATTATTCCTATTTAAAACTAAATACTTACCTATAAAATAAACCCTAAGATAGCTACAATATAATTAATAATTACATTGTAGCTATTTTAGGGTTTATATTTATTTTACAGGTAACTTTGTATTTATTTTAAATTATCACTATAAATTACAACTTTAAATACAGCTTCAATTAAACTACTGCTATAGAGACTACCTTTAATTAAAATTTTTAAATATATTTGTCAATCGCTTATACTTTACCAAGTACCATTATTTGACAGTTTCAGTATCCCAGATTCTCCTATCACAATTCTTTTCACTGTCATCAAAGAGATTATGCACAATCTGGAAGTGAATAGTAGGCAAAATTCGTTTTCTCTTTCTGATATAAAAGAGTGTCCCATCAAAAGTTTGTCTCACAAAGACTGTGTATTTCCAGGCAGCCAGTTAGTCAGTGTGTAGATCAGTATAAGCCAAGCAGCATCAGGGCAGCATTGAGCATAAGGGTCAGGCCCCTTCACTTCCTGTGCAAGGGTTTTTATCTGTGATCGAAATCCACCTCTATTTCTAATCATCCAATGAAATTATGGGTACGCCCTTTGAGTCTGAGCTTAGCTCTCATTGGCCCTTGGCAAGTTTTTTTGCAGATCTGTTTACTTAATTCCTCTCAATCAAGTATCTTTTTGGCTGCAATTCTCATATTGAACAACATGATTTGGAATGTGGTTTTATCAGTAAGATACTTTAAAGTACAGAACAAGGGGACGGAGCCTAGCAGGAGAAGGATATGGCAGCATAGTCCTTGAGCTCCGTGCAGTAATCCAGATAACCAAATCAGTATAATTGCTTAGAAACAGCACTCTATCACCAGGGGAAGGTTTGAGGATGTAAGCGGTGCCTTGTGCGGCCGCCCGGAGCGACTTACAGACTGGAGGAAGGGAGGACACGCATAGGGGCCTTTTAACAGTGAGAGTGAAGGTGCCATCTTGACAGACCGCATGGTGCAAGAAACTCACACTGAGCCACCCGGAGCCCAGACCAGACCAAGTATTGCACATGTACAGGGGTAAGACACAAATCAGAGATCCCATAAGCCACAATACCGCCATTTAAACTGTTAGGCCGTTTGCCATCCTAAGACCAGGTGCTGCAGCATGACACAGCAGGAGAGGGGAAAAAAAGTGAACATTCGCTTTACCACCTTGCAACTTTCCTGCACTAAATAAACCATACTGTTTTTATAGCACAGAAAAGAGACACAAGGAGGGAGGAATACAGCAACTTGAGCCATATAAACAGGGCCTGCTTGTTACTACCCATGCATTGAATGATTACTGAGAGACATTCTCTGTGGGGAAAAAAAAACATTCCATAGAAGGGCAAATAGGGGCTGTTACTAACATATGAGTGGTTTTGGGAGCATTACACAAGTTCATGCTTTATTTGGATAAATGCTACTAAGAGGTACCCCTGCCCTGATTAGCAAATTTAACTGTGGTCCGGGAGAACTCAGAGACATACACTACTCACAAGGGTTTTTACCTAGCACCCTACATATAGAGCTCCTCTACAGCTACCCACCTATAACTGTCTGCTTACATAGCAGGATCAACTCCCTAAGATGTCTTCTAGGCAAATAAAAAAAAACACCTCTGTAAGCAAAACTACAGCAACTGGTCTATTTTTCAAATCTTCTAAAGGAGATAAAGTGCTAGAACCTCCAGATTCGGATGGTGAGGGGAACTTAGACCAATCTTCTCCTGCGGGAGCCACTACAGAAGACCTAACGCCGGTCACTAAAGCAGATCTGAGGGATCTAGTGTCCAAGCAAGACATCAATGTGAACTTTGAAAAAATGTGGACTAAATTAGACTCCATACAATCTACAGTCACCAACAGCCTGGCAGAACTAAAACAAAATATGCACGAATTGGGCACGAAAGTCGCCACACTTGAAGATAACAAAAATCATAAAGAAGAGGCTATAGATAAAGTGTCATAACAAGCCCAACATCACTAACAGGAATTAGAGGATCTCCAGGACAAAATGGAAGATTTGGAAAACTGCACAAGAAGATGCAACATCAGACTCAAAGGAATCCCGGAGTCCATAACACCACAGGATCTGCAGAACTTCCTGAAACAACTGTTCCAAGCTAATACAGGACACACTGAGGGAGACAAATTTCAAATTGAGAGAGCACATAGAGCCTTTAAAGTGAAACCCAAAGAAGATTACCCACCAAGAGATGTTATAGTTAAGCTATTATGTTTTCCAGATAAAGAAGCAGTCCTTCTGGCGGTAAGAAAGAATCCAACTTTTAAGTTCCAAGGAATAGTGATTCAGTTTTATCAGGACTTATGTCTGTGAACACTACAGAGGCAGAATTCTATGAAACCCCTAACTCTAATACTTTGCAAAAATCAAATATCCTACAGATGGGGTTTCCCATTCGCCTCACTCATACAACATGAAGGAAAGACAATGTCAATCAAGCACCAACAAGACATTCCAGAGATATGCTCCTATTTGAACTTGGAACCCCCTGTTCTTCCATCTCTTGACCAAGATTCAGAAGAAGACACCAACCCACAACTAGAAAATACCCACAAAAGGGCCAAGTGGGCTACAGTAAAGAAGAAGAGGCCGAAATAGTTTCCAATCCCATATGGAAAAGATTGGGGTGTTTCACGGATCAACTGAAAGGCAGCTAGCTGATCAGATGAGTATGGTTAACTGGACTTTATTTTTCCTTCCAGGCACTTTCCATTTGAGTCAGTGCAACGGGGTAATTTCCCAGAACTTAAGACCCTAGCAATACATCAGGTTATTGAATGTAGCTGTGCACCAATAACTTATGTTATGTGGGAGGCACCCTGGACACTACAGAAGTACATAGGCCTCCAGGCATTTTAGGACATCCTTTTATTATATATCACCTCTAGGACTTTCTTTCATACATAGCACCACAAGGATAACTCTCAAGTGAAACCTTTAAACACAGCACCTCTAGTTAACCCTTTTCATCACAGCCAACATAGCACCTACAGAACTCTCTTTCCCCTTATTATATGTAGAACTAGGAGACACAAATTGAAAAGCTCATTAGTGAGCTGCATATGGATGTGGGAGTGTTCAGCTGCTTCACCTCACAAAACAGAAATAATAAATTAAGGCAACACACAAAAGATAACAGGTGGTAGGGGTGTGGGGGGAAAGGGGGAATTCCCCAAGTAGTGATGTCCGGTTCATGAACGAATCGTTCTTTTGAACCAGATCTTTTCACTGAACTGTATGAATCAGTTCACCAGACTGAACTGATTCGTTTGAAACAGTTCAGTTCATGAGTAATCAGCAGCACTGGTAATATGATCCTAGAGTGAGTTCTGCTCTGCTAACGCCTCCTTTAATGAATCACACAGCAGAATCTCACTCTAGGATCATATTACCAGTGTTGTTGAATCAGTGTACTGTTAGCTAACTCGTTTGCAATGAATCAATTTGTTGTTCTTCCTCTATATCTAAGCTAACTTTTACTTAGCAATAGCTACAAATTATATAAATATATATATATATTTATATATATATATATACAGTTCCTTAAGGGGAAAGCACAATCTCACCACTTATTAAGTGCCAAGGTGCTCTGCTGTAAATAATCCACAACGTCCACAGAATGCAGGCACTCACTGGTCTTAGTAAAATATAACAATTTATTTAGAAATCATTAAAAAGACATAACGTTTCGGCACCAATATGTGCCTTTGTCAAATGTCAGCATGTAACCAAACAAATATGCAGCACACTTAAAATCAATATGACACACATTTAAAAACATACCCCTTTTAAAGATGTGAGCAAGCTATTACCGCCATGCCTCCACTCGCGTCTTCCCATCCATGGCAATGACGTCACGTACGCACGCTGCGTGCCTAGTGTGATGACGCATGGCACGGCGTTGCCATAGCGACGTCGGATAGCCACACGCGTCAGAGTAGGGAGTGACTTAATCACGCATACAGATTACTATCAGGGACGTCTGTGTGTACTTGTTGCTAACAGCAACCAAAACAATCCACAATATGTATAGCGTGTTTAATATTTTGACATAGCGGTTTATAGACAAAACATTAATAATGTTAGAAACGTATTATTAAATGGCATATTAGAACATAGTCTGTTAGATGATAGATCCAATGTGTGATTTCTATATGCGGAAAACTGTCAAGCTCAGAAAGAGAAGGAGGCCAATCTAAGGGCCTTTACTGTCTAGTCTGGAATTGCGGTAGCTCCGTACCTAGACGACATTCTGATACAAGCTTCAAGCTTTCAAACTGCCAAGTCTCATACAGAGTTAGTACTGGCATTTCTAAGGTCGCATGGATGGAAGGTGAACGAAAAGAAGAGTTCTCTCTGTCCACTCACAAGAGTTCCCTTCTTGGGGACTCTTATAGATTCTGTAGAAATGAAGATTTACCTGACAGAAGACAGGTTAACAAAGCTTCAAAATGCATGCCGTGTCCTTCATTCCATTCAACACCCGTCAGTAGCTCAATGCATGGAGGTGATCAGCTTAATGGTAGCAGCAATGGACATAGTACCCTTTGCACGCCTACATCTCAGACTGCTGCAATTGTGCATGCTAAGTCAGTGGAATGGGGATTACTCAGACTTGTCCCCTACTCTGAATCTGGATCAAGAGACCAGAAATTCTCTTCTATGGTGGCTTTCTCGGCCACAACGTCCAGGGGGATGCCATTCAGCAGGCCGGACTGGACAATTGTAACAACAGACGCCAGCCTACTAGGTTGGGGCGCTGTCTGGAATTCTCTGAAGGCTCAGGGACAATGGAATCAGGAGGAGAGTCTCCTACCAATAAACATTCTGGAATTGAGAGCAGTTCTCAATGCCCTTCTGGCTTGGCCCCAGTTAACAACTCGGGGGTTCATCAGGTTTCAGTCGGACAACATCACGACTGTAGCTTACATCAACCATCAGGGAGGGACAAGAAGCTCCCTAGCAATGATGGAAGTATCAAAGATAATTCGCTGGGCAGAGTCTCACTCTTGCCACCTGTCAGCAATCCACATCCCGGGAGTGGAGAACTGGGAGGCGGATTTCTTAAGTCGTCAGACTTTTCATCCGGGGGAGTGGGAACTTCATCCGGAGGTCTTTGCCCAAATACTTCGAAGTTCGGGGCAAACCAGAGATAGATCTCATGGCGTCTCGACAGAACGCCAAGCTTCCTCGTTACGGGTCCAGATCCAGGGATCCGGGAGCGGTTCTGATAGATGCTTTGACAGCACCTTGGACCTTCGGGATGGCTTATGTGTTTCCACCCTTCCCGATGCTTCCTCGATTGATTGCCAGAATCAAACAGGAGAGAGCATCAGTGATTCTAATAGCGCCTGCATGGCCACGCAGGACTTGGTATGCAGATCTAGTGGACATGTCATCCTGTCCACCTTGGTCGCTACCTCTGAAACAGGACCTTCTGATCCAGGGTCCCTTCAAACATCAAAATCTAATTTCTCTGAAGCTGACTGCTTGGAAATTGAACGCTTGATTTTATCAAAACGTGGTTTTTCTGAGTCAGTTATTGATACCTTAATACAGGCTAGGAAGCCTGTTACCAGAAAGATTTACCATAAGATATGGCGCAAATACTTATATTGGTGCAAATCCAAGAGTTACTCATGGAGTAAGGTTAGGATTCCGAGGATATTGTCTTTTCTACAAGAAGGTTTAGAAAAGGGTTTATCCGCTAGTTCCTTAAAGGGACAGATTTCAGCTCTGTCCATTCTTTTACACAAACGTCTGTCAGAAGTTCCGGACGTTCAAGCTTTTTGTCAGGCTTTAGCTAGGATCAAGCCTGTGTTTAAAACTGTTGCTCCACCATGGAGTTTGAACTTAGTTCTTAATGTTTTACAGGGGGTTCCGTTTGAACCCCTTCATTCCATTGATATCAAGTTGTTATCTTGGAAAGTTCTGTTTTTAATGGCGATTTCCTCGGCTCGAAGAGTCTCTGAGTTATCTGCCTTACATTGTGATTCTCCTTATCTGATTTTTCATTCAGACAAGGTAGTTCTGCGTACTAAACCTGGGTTCCTACCTAAGGTGGTCACTAACAGGAATATCAATCAAGAGATTGTGGTTCCATCTTTGTGTCCTAATCCTTCTTCGAAAAAGGAACGTCTGCTACACAATCTAGATGTAGTCCGTGCCCTGAAATTTTATCTACAGGCAACTAAGGATTTTCGACAAACGTCTTCCCTGTTTGTCGTTTATTCTGGTCAGAGGAGAGGTCAAAAAGCTTCGGCTACCTCTCTCTCCTTTTGGCTTCGTAGCATAATACGGTTAGCCTATGAGACTGCTGGACAGCAGCCTCCTGAAAGAATTACAGCACATTCTACTAGAGCTGTGGCTTCCACTTGGGCCTTTAAGAATGAGGCTTCTGTTGAACAGATTTGCAAGGCTGCAACTTGGTCTTCTCTTCATACTTTTTCCAAATTTTACAAATTTGACACTTTTGCTTCTTCGGAGGCTGTTTTTGGGAGAAAGGTTCTTCAGGCAGTGGTTCCTTCCGTATAAAGAGCCTGCCTGTCCCTCCCGTCATCCGTGTACTTTAGCTTTGGTATTGGTATCCCATAAGTAATGGATGATCCGTGGACTGGATACACTTAACAAGAGAAAACATAATTTATGCTTACCTGATAAATTTATTTCTCTTGTAGTGTATCCAGTCCACGGCCCGCCCTGTCACTTTAAGGCAGGTAATTTTTCCATTAAACTACAGTCACCACTGCACCCTATGGTTTTCCTTTCTCTGCATGTTTTCGGTCGAATGACTGGTAATGGCAGTTAGGGGAGGAGCTATATAGCAGCTCTGCTGGGTGAATGCTCTTGCACTTCCTGTTGGGGAGGAGTTAATATCCCATAAGTAATGGATGATCCGTGGACTGGATACACTACAAGAGAAATAAATTTATCAGGTAAGCATAAATTATGTTATTTTACTAAGACCAGTGAATGCCTGCATTCTGTGGACGTTGTATATATATATATATATATATATATATATATATTTATTTGTAGCTGTTGCTAAGTAAAAGTTAGCTTAGATATAGAGATAGCTTGTGCAGGAAACGGATCTGCAAATCTGCGGCTCTACAGTTCCCCTACTGAACACAGACATCCCAACTCTCCCTGAAGTTCAGGGAGTCTCCCTGATTGTAATAGCAGCTCCCTGATGGCAGCAAATGGAATGCAATCTCCCTGAAACTCCAAGTACCATGATCCAATGTGGCCGAAATATGGAAAAGTGTTTCTTTAAGGAATGCCTTTAGTTGCTGGGACATTATAGAACCCTCAAAGCATGCATTAGTAACCAAAAAGCCCCCACTGATTTTAATAAAATAAAAACACAAATACTACCTTATTTATTGCACGTAATTAAACTTCGTATTCTAAAATATTTAAGCATTCAACAAGCGTACGATCACTGGAAAATAGGTTTATTGTATGTGGTTGTGCAATAAAGCTACTTTTTTATGTGACTTTAGTGGGAAGCTACTTTAGTGATAAGTCTCTATCTTATTTAGGGTTTCAAGGTGTCCAATATATAACTGGGAGTGGGGGGGGGTGGCGCAGTAGCGGGCGAACCCACCTCCCTGAAATGAGTTTTTGCAGGTTGGGTTGTCTGTGAACATGAGGTAGAGCCTCTACCTCATGTTCAGTAGGTGAACTGGTGAATCGGTTCATGAACCGGTTCAGTTTACTTGAACCGTCCGAAATGAACCGATTCACCCAGAAGAACCGAACTTCCCATCACTATCCCCAAGTCAATTAAGAAGCAAAATGCCATACCTACATTAAAAGCATAGTGCATATTAAAGCCTGCAATCCCCTTATATGTGAAAGTGATCCTTACCAGGCTCTACTCCAGATTTTGTGTCTATCTTCTAGATAGGCAGAGTGAAGAGGAGGAGTCAACAAGAGGGAGGAGAGAGATGTCGATTCAAACTCAGCTGGATGGGAGATGGGAGAGATCTCAGAGACAACTCTGTGTTAGGCAGGGAAAAAAACATTCACGCTGGATGCAGGGACTGAGCTTCAAGAGCCATCTCATGGCACTCCTGTCTGCTAAGACCCGGTAGCACTGTGCTGTCTTACTGTAAGACACTGAGCAAGTGAAGGGAATAAAAGCATCAGCACATTTTTTGAGAAGCCTGGCCCTGAACTGATGGCATGTTACAAACACTGGTAAAGCTGCAGTGTTGCTAGTAGCCAGCCATCTGCTCAGCACAGCATGTCAGTATTACAGCAGGGCAGACAGGAGGACTGACATCATATGGACACTAACACGCTCAGTTCCTGCATGCAGCGCTAGTTCTGTCCCTCCTTTCTCATAGAGCCTGCACGCCACGGTACTTGTAGACTGACCCTGTAGACTTTGTAAGTATAAATGATCATCACTAACTAAACAATCTGTTTAGTTAGTAATGATCATTTATACTAACTCTGTACAAAAATGATCAGATTCAGCTTAATTCATCAGACTCTGCAGCGGCTCCCGCCTCCCCAGAATCGATGCTCATCCAACCTGTTAACACACTCTCTGGTGGTGTCTCTGTCTGTCATTAGTGACTATCACTCACAGCAGCCCCCCAAAATGTCAGGCAGCCTCTGTGAATGCCTGTAGTCACGCTGCTGCTGTGTAGGCTTGCTAGCATAATTTAACAAACAGATAAGATCAATGATCATTGCCAGGCTTGCCAGCCCAGCAATATTTGTTTACCAAAAACGCAACCTACCTCACCTGTTGTTCTGTCGCAGCGTTCAGTGCTGTGACTGTGAGTGCATGTCTCTCTGCTGCAGCTGCCGCCTGACCTGAGCCTCACCTCAGCCTGTGGTTCTTTTCCCGCCCGGCACCAAGAGGAAATTGCGTGCGCTGGCGCATGAATGACATGCTCAAGTCCTCCCCAAAATGGCCGCAGAGAAATAACAATGGGCTGTCCTCCTACTAAAAACGGTCCTCTGGCTCTGACCTCTGCTCTCTCAGATTGATGCCTGAATGATTATGTTTATGCAACATATAATACCTGCCGGCATTACATGTTGCATAAACATAATCATATTATTCACAACAAATAATTTGGGCACTCGGTATGTGGGCGGGGCTAAGATGACCGGCGGCCCACCGGGCAAATGCCCGGTATGCCCTATGGCCAGTCCGGGCCTGGGCACAACAGCAGAACATACATATTACTCACATGCCCATAACACTTATACAAGATTGGTTTACATCTGGATAAGTCAAATTTTTATCCCGAATATTGTTAATTCCAATATCCAATCATGTGTCTGGTCAGATCACTCGACCTCCAATGACAAAAATCATGGACATTTGACCCATCCATCTTAAAAAATACACATATCTATACGGCTATAGGGGATCTCATGGAGGATTATTGGCTCTTTAATAAAAACACTACAGTTAACCCTATTAACTCATGGGCTGCGCATAAACCTTTCATCAGGGGACTATTGATAAAAGATAAATCCAAGATAGTCAAATTAGCAAACAAAAATATCGACCAACTTCACCGGGACATTATGATCCTAGAGGATCAACACAAAAGTACACAATCTAACACAATATTTAGAACTCTCCAAACTAAGAGAAAACTACTGACAACATTTTTGAATGACTCAGCTCTGAGAGCTATTCAGAAACTCAAAGCTAATTATTTCTTATATTCAAATAAACAGGACAGATACTTAGCCAATAAACTACGAAACAGAACAAAATTATACTCCATACCCAGACTATATGCTCAGGATGGCACCCAGACATCAAATCCACAAGATATCTCTAACACTTTTGCTAGCTACTACGAAATGTTGTATGACGGACGAAAAGTTAGTAACAATACCCAGACGCAATTACTTCTGACACAGTTTATACAAAAAGCAAGGCTCCACACCATTAATACTACAGAGAGAGGGGCCCTAAACGCTGAGATTTCTACACAAGAAATTCTCATGGTAATCAAAGACTTACGATCAGGTAAAGCTCCGGGTCCCGATGGTCTATCTAGCGAATACTATAAATTGTTTAAGACATCCTTGGTACCACATTTACAGAAATTTTGCAATGACATAATGCAGGGAGCTGACATCCCTAGGGATATCCTTAGAGCCAAAATAATAGTCATTCCCAAACCAGGGATGGATCCTGCGTTGTGCCAGAGCTATAGGCCTATCTCTTTGATAAATCAAGATATTAAAATCCTGACAAAGATCTTAGCAAACCGACTCCAGGTAATACTCCCCCGATTGAGCCACCCAGATCAAGTGGGCTTTATTAAAGGTAGGGAAGCCCCTGATAACATTCAAAGAAGAGTAGACTTGACGGAATACTTGAAGAAGACAGGGACGCCTTCACTGCTCCTATCTCTGGACACGGAGAAGGCGTTTGATCACATAGACTGGAACTAGATGTTTAAGATTCTATCCGCAATGGGATTCAGAGGCCCCTTCATACAAGCCCTCAAAGGCATATATTCTACCCCACAAGCCACTATTAGTGCGGCGGGGTTTCCTTCACGCTCCATAACCATAAAAAATGGAACCAGGCAGGGTTTCCCCTTATCGCCACTCCTATTTGCCTTGTGCATTGAACCTTTAGCAGCATGTATTAGGAACTCTGAAGATATAAAGGGGGTTACAATTAAAAACTCAGAATATAAGCTCTCGTTATTTGCAGATGACATTTTACTAACCTTGACAAATCCCTTACACTCCCTAACTAACCTGTACCAGTTTCTACAAGACTTTTCTGATGTCTCAGGGTACAAGTAAAATGCAGATAAGTGCGAGGCGATGCCTCTTGCACTCCCCCTGACACTAGAAAATTAATAGAAGTTAACTTTGACATCAAATGGGTTAAAGATTCCCTAACGTACTTGGGGGTTAACATTCCAGACTCATACGACAAACTATATAAATTAAATTATGTTCCACTGTACAACTCTATTAGGTGGGACTTGAGGACTTGGAGGAAGGGTACTTTCTAGTGGTATGGCCGTCTTTCAACCATCAAAATGAATGTACTTCCTAGAATTCTGTATCTCTTTAGAGCGCTTCCAAACAAGATCCCCTCCCCTGAACTAAAAAAATTACAAACAGACCTCATTTCTTTCTTGAGAGGAGAGAGAAGAGCTAGAATAGCTTCGTATATTTTAACCAGACACAGACGGTTGGGCAGAGTGGGTCTGCCAAACCTACAGAATTATTACCTTGGAGCCAGAATAGCGCAGGCATCACTTCTTCATAAACAAACACAAGACATAATCTGGACAATAATTGAGACAGACCTGCTAGGAATGGAAAGCTCAGATGACCTTGTATGTGACCAGGGGACAAACTTTGGTCAGAGTGACTTTAGACCATCCTCGACTTTAGATACACTAGCACACTGGAAACTGATTACTAAATCCCCAGAGATACTCCCACTGAAGTCATGGGTTAAACCAATACGATGCATACTTCCAGAGGACACACATAGACTAATAGGAAAATGGGCTAATAAAGGCCTGTATAGGCTGGCAGATTTCATTGAGCAATCTCAAATAGTGACATTCACTCACTTACAGGAAAAACTGCATCCACACAAGCTGTAATGGTTCTTGTACCTACAAATCTCCTCAGCCTTAAACAGATATGTTGTAGCTTTAAACAAACACACATTCATGACCCTAGAGAAAATTTGTTTAAACCCCACTCGGGAAAACACATTATATCCAAACTATACATAGCAATCCAAGACATGAAAAACACCACAAAGTCAGATATAGCACTAAAATGGGAGGCAGATGGAGGGGACATACTCCCACAAAATGAATGGGACCAAATTCTATTCATCTCATCTCTGCTGCAAGGTCAGCACCCCAAAAAGCCCTTTTTAGGGCTATAACTTCAGTCGTTTTTTTTTTTTTTTTCTTTGTATTTTTATTTGCATTTGCCTGGCTTTCAGCCTGTGTGTGAGGCTCACAGCATATACTGTGATTAGTTCCACCACTGATATCTGCTTAACATTAGTTTAAATTTAACCAACAAAAATTTGAAATTATTTTGCTAGTGTAATTTATTTTCATTTTCTATCAGGCCTGTGTCTCTCAGGCTCACACAGCATATACTGTGGTTCATTGCTCTGTGCCAGCCACCACTCATATCTGCTTAACATTATTTTAAATTTTAAAAAAAAACTTTTAAATAATTTTGCTAGTGTAATCTAATTTCATTTTTTATCAGGCCTGTGTGTTTCTGACTTACAGAGGATACTGTGGTTAATTGCTGCCCTACCTAGGCTAGCAGCCACGACTCATATGTGCTTAACATTTTTTTAAATTAAAAAACAAACAAACCTTTAAATCATTTTTCTAGTGTAATCTAATTTTATTTTCTATCAGGCCTGTGTGTTTCTGACTTACAGAGCATACTGTGGTTAATTGCTGCCCTACCTAGGCTAGCAGCCACGACTCATATGTGCTTAACATTTTTTTAAATTAAAAAAAAACCTTTAAATCATTTTGCTAGTGTAATCTAATTTTATTTTCTATCAGGCCTGTGTGTTTCTGACTTACAGAGCATACTGTGGTTAATTGCTGCCCTACCTAGCAGCCAGCCACCACTCATATCTGCTTAACATTATTTTAAATTTAAAATAAAAACTTTTAAATTATTTTGCTAGTGTAATCTAATTTCATTTTCTATCAGGCCTGTGTGTTTCTGGCTTACTCAGCATACTGTGGTTAATTGCTGTCCTATCAGCAGCCAGCCACCACTCATATCTGCTTAACATTATTTTAAAGTTAAAAAAAACTTTTAAATCATTTTGCTAGTGTAATCTAATTTCCTTTTCTATCAGGCCTGTGTGTTTCTGACTTACAGAGCATACTGTGGTTAATTGCTGCCCTACCTAGCAGCCTCGACTCATATGTGCTTAACATTTTTTGTAAATTAAAAAAAAAAAACTTTAAATCATTTTGCTAGTGTAATCTAATTTTATTTTCTATCAGGCCTGTGTGTTTCTGACTTACAGAGCATACTGTGGTTAATTGCTGCCCTACCTAGCAGCCAGTCACCACTCATATCTGCTTAACATTATTTTAAATTTAAAATAAAAACTTTTAAATCATTTTGCTAGTGTAATCTAATTTCATTTTCTAACAGGCCTGTGTGTTTCTGACTTACACAGCAAGCATACTGTGGTTAATTGCTGCCCTACCTAGCTTAACATTATTTTAAATTTAAAAAAAAAAAACGTTTAAATCATTTTGCTAGTGTAATCTATTTTCATTTTCTATCAGGCCTGTGTGTGTCTGGCTTACTCAGCATACTGTGGTTAATTGCTGTCCTATCAGCAGCCAGCCACCATTCATATCTGCTTAACATTATTTTAAAGTAAAAAAAAACTTTTAAATCATTTTTCTAGTGTAATCTAATTTCATTTTCTATCAGGCCTGTGTGTGGCCTGTGTGTTTCTGACTTACAGAGCATACTGTGGTTAATTGCTGACCTACCTAGCAGCCACGACTAATATGTGCTTAACATTTTTTTAAAATTAAAAAAAAACCTTTAAATAATTTTGCTAGTGTAATCTAATTTTATTTTCTATCAGGCCTGTGTGTTTCTGACTTACAGAGCATACTGTGGTTAATTGCTGCCCTACCTAGCAGCCAGCCACCACTCATATCTGCTTAACATTATTTTAAATTTAAAATAAAAACTTTTTAATCATTTTGCTAGTGTAATCTAATTTCATTTTCTAACAGACCTGTGTGTTTCTGACTTACACAGCAAGCATACTGTGGTTAATTGCTGCCCTACCTAGCAGCCATGACTCATATCTGCTTAACATTATTTTACATTTTTCAAAAAAAAACGTTTAAATCATTTTGCTAGTGTAATCTAATTTCATTTTCTATCAGGCCTGTGTGTTTCTGGCTTACTCAGCATACTGTGGTTAATTGCTGTCCTATCAGCAGCCAGCCACCACTCATATCTGCTTAACATTATTTTAAAGTTAAAAAAAACTTTTAAATCATTTTGCTAGTGTAATCTAATTTCATTTTCTATCAGGCCTGTGTGTGGCCTGTGTGTTTCTGACGTACAGAGCATACTGTGGTTAATTGCTGCCCTACCTAGCAGCCACGACTCATATGTGCTTAACATTTTTTGTAAATTTTAAAAAAAAACTTTAAATCATTTTGCTAGTGTAATCTAATTTTATTTTCTATCAGGCCTGTGTGTTTCTGACTTACAGAGCATACTGTGGTTAATTGCTGCCCTACCTAGCAGCCAGCCACCACTCATATCTGCTTAACATTATTTTAAATTTAAAATAAAAACTTTTAAATCATTTTGCTAGTGTAATCTACTTTCATTTTCTATCAGGCCTGTGTGTTTCTGACTTACACAGCAAGCATACTGTGGTTAATTGCTGCCCTACCTAGCTTAACATTATTTTAATTTTTTTAAAAAAAAACGTTTAAATCATTTTGCTAGTGTAATCTATTTTAATTTTCTATCAGGCCTGTGTGTGTCTGGCTTACTTAGCATACTGTGGTTAATTGCTGTCCTATCAGCAGCCAGCCACCATTCATATCTGCTTAACATTATTTTAAAGTTAAAAAAAACTTTTAAATCATTTTTCTAGTGTAATCTAATTTCATTTTCTATCAGGCCTGTGTGTTTCTGACTTACAGAACATACTGTGGTTAATTGCTGACCTACCTAGCAGCCACGACTCATATGTGCTTAACATTTTTTTTAAATAAAGAAAAAACCTTTAAATAATTTTGCTAGTGTAATCTAATTTTATTTTCTATCAGGCCTGTGTGTTTCTGACTTACAGAGCATACTGTGGTTAATTGCTGCCCTACCTAGCAGCCAGCCACCACTCATATCTGCTTAACATTATTTTAAATTTAAAATAAAAACATTTTAATCATTTTGCTAGTGTAATCTAATTTCATTTTCTAACGGACCTGTGTGTTTCTGACTTACACAGCAAGCATACTGTGGTTAATTGCTGCCCTACCTAGCAGCCATGACTCATATCTGCTTAACATTATTTTACATTTTTCAAAAAAAACGTTTAAATCATTTTGCTAGTGTAATCTAATTTCATTTTCTATCAGGCCTGTGTGTTTCTGGCTTACTCCGCATACTGTGGTTAATTGCTGTCCTATCAGCAGCCAGCCACCACTCATATCTGCTTAACATTATTTTAAAGTTAAAAAAAACTTTTAAATCATTTTGCTAGAGTAATCTAATTTCATTTTCTATCAGGCCTGTGTGTGGCCTGTGTTTTTCTGACGTACAGAGCATACTGTGGTTAATTGCTGCCCTACCTAGCAGCCACGACTCATATGTGCTTAACATTTTTTGTAAATTTAAAAAAAAAACTTTAAATCATTTTGCTAGTGTAATCTAATTTTATTTTCTATCAGGCCTGTGTGTTTCTGACTTACAGAGCATACTGTGGTTAATTACTGCCCTACCTAGCAGCCAGCCACCACTCATATCTGCTTAACATTATTTTAAATTTAAAATAAAAACTTTTAAATCATTTTGCTAGTGTAATCTACTTTCATTTTCTATCAGGCCTGTGTGTTTCTGACTTACACAGCAAGCATACTGTGGTTAATTGCTGCCCTACTTAGGAGCCACGACTCATATCTGCTTAACATTATTTAAAAATTTTCAAAAAAAACGTTTAAATCATTTTGCTAGTGTAATCTAATTTCATTTTCTATCAGGCCTGTGTGTTTCTGGCTTACTCAGCATACTATGGTTAATTGCTGCCCTAGCAGCCATGACTCATATCTGCTTTACATTATTTTAAAGTAAAAAAAAAATTTTTTTAATCATTTTGCTAGTGTAATCTAATTTCTTTTTCCATCAGGCCTGTGTGTTTCTGGCCCACATCATATAGTGTGACACAGATTAATAGCTCTTTTTTCCACCACTTATATCTGGTATAACAACATTAGCGTAAATTTAAAAAAAAAGGTTTTTTTTTACATCAGTCCTCTTCTAGTGTTATTTAATTTTAGTTGCCAGGCCAGCCAGGCTGCGATTAGTGCCAGCCTGTGTGTTAGGCTGCCAGCATATACTGTGCCTACTTTCATCCTCAGTGCCAGTCCACGACTCCTATCTGGTGTAACATTATATTAAATTTTGTAAAAAAAAAAACTTTTACATCAGTCTTTTAGTGTTATTTAATTTTAGTTTACAGGCCAGCCTGCCACCACTAGTGCCAGCCTGTGTGTCAGGCTGCCAGCACATACTGTGCCTAGTTCTATCCTGAGTGCCATTACTCCTATCTGTTGTAACATTTTTGTAACTTTTTTAAAAACAAACTGTTACATCAGTCTGCTATTATTATTTAATTGCGTGTGTGCCAGGCCCACTTTCCAACTAGTGCCACAAATCATATTTGTTATAACAGTAGTGTAAATATTTAAAATAAAATCTTTTTTGACTGTGAATCATCAGCCTGCTAGTGCAATTGAATTGCAGTTGCCTGCCTGCCAGCGTGTGTGCCAGGCCCACTTGCCAACTAATGCCACCAATCATATTTGTTATAACAGTAGTTTAAATATTAAAAATAATAATTTTTTGACTCTGGAAGATCAGTCTGCTAATGTAATCTAATTGCAATTGCCTGCCTGCCTGCCAGCATGTGTGCCAGGCCCACTTGCTGCCAACTATTGCCACCAATCATATTTGTTATAACAGTATTGTAAATATTTAAAATAAATAATTTTTTACCTGTGAATCATCAGTCTGCTAGTGCCATTGAATTGCAGTTGCCTGCCTGCCAGCGTGTGTGCCAGGCCACTTGCCAACTAGTTACACCAATCATATTTGTTCTAACAGTATTGTAAATATTTAAAATAAATATTTTTTTACCTGTGAATCATCAGTCTGCTAGTGCCATTGAATTGCAGTTTCCTGCCTGCCAGCGTGTGTGCCAGACCCACTAGCCAACTAGTGCCACCAATCATATTTGTTGTAACAGTATTGAAAATATTTTAAATCATAACTTTTTTGACTGTGAATCTTCAGTCTCCTAGTGCCATTGAATTGCAGTTGCCTGCCTGCCAGCGTGTGTGCCAGGCCCACTTGCCAACTAGTTACACCAATCATATTAGTTCTAACAGTATTGTAAATATTAAAATAAAAAATTCTTAGACTGTGAATCATCAGTCTGCTAGTGCCATTGAATTGCATTTTCCTCCTGCCTGCCAGCGTGTGTGCCAGGCCCACTAGCCAACTACTGCCACCAATCATATTTGTTGTAACAGTATTGAAAATATTTTAAATCATAACTTTTTTGACTGTGAATCATCAGTCTCCTAGTGCCATTGAATTGCAGTTGCCTGCCTGCCAGCATGTGTGCCAGGCCCACTTGCTGTTTCCAACTAGTGCCACCAATCATATTTGTTCTAACAGTATTGTCAATTTAAAAAAAAAAAAAAAAATTTTGACTAAGAAGCATGACTCAGCTAGTGTAATCTAATTGCAGTTGCCTTCCTCCCAGCGTGTGTGCCAGACAGGCCCACTTGCCAACTAGTAACACCAATCATATTTGTTGTCACAGTACTTTTAATATTTTAAAAATAAACATTTTTGACTTTGAAACATCAGTCTTTTTTTGTTGTCAGGCTCACAGCGTATACTGTGCCCACTTGCCCAGTGCCACCACTCATAATTTGTTTAATAGTATTGTAAGTGTACATTTTAAAAAAAATGACAGGCAGAGGCAGGCCACCCCGCAGGTTCCGTCGTGGTCATGGTGCTGTGATTCCTTTAGACCCTACAAATATGCACATTGTTCAGACGCCGGGTGCCAGGGGGGACGCAAAAAGTTCTGAGGAGGACCTAGTTGAATGGCTAACACAGGACACCCAATCTTCTACAGCTTCCGCTCCTAGTCCTCCTAACCTTGATGCACCATCTACGTCCAGCTGTGCTTTGGGCACCTCTCAAGTGACCAGTGCCACTCGCCCGCCTGTCACCACAACCAACACTAGCCCCACAGCTGCTTCACTTGATCTGTCACAGGAGTTATTGACACATCATTTGGAAGAAATGAGTGATGCGCAACCATCATTGACAGAGGATGTAGATAACAGTGATATGTCTCAGTCAGGCAGCATTACAGACATGGAGGTACGGTGTGATGAAGATGATGTTGTACCCGCTGCTGCTTCCTTTCTTGATGTGTCAGATACAAGTGAAGCGGTTGATGATGATGTGTCGGTGGATTTTACATGGGTGCCTGCTAGAAGAGAAGAAGAAGAGGGGGAAAGTTCAGATGGGGAGACAGATAGGAGCAGGAGGATATGAGTTGGAAGCAGGGGGAGGTCGTCGCAAGGAGCTAGTGGCACAGTCAGACAGCATGCATCGGCACCCGGGGTCAGCCAGACAGCACGCCGACGACCATCAACGCATGCTGTGGCCACCACCAGAATGCCATCATCGCAGAGTTCAGCAGTGTGGCTTTTTTTTTTTTTTGTGTGTCTGCCTCTGACAACAGCAATGCCATTTGCAACCTGTGCCAAAAGAAACTGAGTCGTGGGAAGTCCAACACCCACCTAGGTACAACTGCTTTGCGAAGGCACATGGCCTCACATCACAAACGCCGATGGGAAGAACACGAGTAGAAGCAGCATCGTTTGCTGGACCTGCTGCAGGAAGAGGATTGTGAGGAAGAGGAGTCAGAGGAGGAATGTGGCTTTGAGGAGGAGGAAGACCAAGCACAACAGGCATCCCAGTGTGCTCGTTGTTGTCACCTCTCTGGTACCCGTGGTGTTGTATGTGGCTGGGGGGAAGAAGATACCCTCAGTTACATCAGTGAGGACGAGGAACGGGACATCATTAGCTCGGCATCCATCCTTGTGCAAATGGGGTCTTTCATGCTGTAGTGCCTGTTGAGGGACACTCGTATAAAAAAGCTGAAGGAGAACGACCTGTACTGGGTGTCCACGCTACTAGACCCCCGGTATAAGCATAAAGTGCCTGAAATGTTACCAAATTCCCGCAAGTCGGAAAGGATGGATCATTTTAAAAATAAATGAAAAACTATGCTTTACACAGGGTATAAGGGTGATGTCACAGCACAACGGGAATCTAACAGGGGAAGAGATGAAAGTAATCCTCCTCCTCCTCCCACGACCATGGCGGCAAGGACAGGATGCTTTCCTGATGTCTTATTGATGGAGGAAATGCAGACCTTTTTAACTCCTATGCATCGCCAGAGCTTTTCGGGATCCAGCCTCAGAGAAAGACTCAACCAACAGGTAGCAGACTACCTAGCATTAACTGCGGATCTCGACACTCTGAGGAGCGATGGACCCCTTGACTACTGGGTGTGCAGGCTTGACCTGTGGCCTGAGCTATCACAATTTGCAATTGAACTTCTGGCCTGCCCCGCTTCAAGTGTCCTTCAGTGCAGCAGGAGGTTTTGTCACTGAGAAGAGAAGTCGCCTAGGTCAAAAAAGTCTTGACTATCTCACCTTTATTAAAATGAATGAGGGATGGATCCCGAAGGGACTGACATTGGGCGATACATTTGAGTAAAAAAAGGCCTGATGATGAGATGAGCTGCCTTGGGCTACAAATGGTACACACGCTGGCTTTTTTTTTCTTATAATGCAGGATGACTTGCGTGACTTATCCGCCAACAACTAGTGTTCAAGCCGCAAGGTTTTAGGGCACTTTCTCACTGTTTTAACAAACATCAATTTTTCTGGCCGCTGCTACAGCAGTGGCTGCAACAATCCCAAATTTTTCAGGCATTTGTACATGCCTAATTTTTCTGGCCTCTGCTGCTGCACTGTGGCTACAAAACTCAAAGCAAAAAAAACCGCACATAACAGTGATTAAACTGTTAAGAATAGTACTACTTAACACACCACTCATATCTGGTGGCACAGTAGATTGCATGCGCAGTGCCCCAAATTTGAAGGAGGAGGACCGACCAAGCATCTTTATCCGTCTCTTGGTTCCTCTAAATTATCTCCGGGTTCCATCTATGCCATACCTGTACTCTATTGTGCAAAAGGATGGCATATGTGGTGTTTCATGCTGTTGTGCCTGTTGAGGGTCGTGGCCCATCTTATAAAAAGGCTGAAGGAGAACGACCTGTACTGGGTGTCCAAGCACATTTTTTGTTCAATATTCCTGGTTTCTCTAAATTATCTCCGGGTTCCTCAAATCAATACCATACCTGTACTCGATTGTGCCAAAGGATGGCATATGTGGTGTTTCATGCTGTTGTGCCTGTTGAGGGTCATGGGCCATCTTATAAAAAGGCTGAAGGAGAACGACCTGTACTGGGTGTCCAAGCACATTTTTTGTTCACTATTCCCGGTTTCTCTAAATTATCTCCGGGTTCCTCAAATCAATGCCATACCTGTACTCGATTGTGCAAAAGGATGGCATATGTGGTGTTTCATGCTGTTGTGCCTGTTGAGGGTCGTGGCCCAGCTTATAAAAAGGCTGAAGGAGAACGACCTGTACTGGGTGTCCAAGCACATTTTTTGTTCAATATTCCCGGTTTCTCTAAATTATCTCCGGGTTCCTCAAATCAATGCCATACCTGTACTCGATTGTGCAAAAGGATGGCATGTGTGGTGTTTCCTGCTGTTGTGCCTGTTGAGGGTCATGGGCCATCTTATAAAAAGGCTGAAGGAGAACGACCTGTACTGGGTGTCCAAGCACGTTTTTTGTTCAATATTCCCGGTTCCTCTAAATTATCTCTGGGTTCCTCAAATCAATGCCATACCTGTACTCGATTGTGCAAAAGGGTGGCATATGTGGTGTTTCATGCTGTTGTGCCTGTTGAGGGTCGTGGGCCATCTTATAAAAAGGCTGAAGGAGAACGACCTGTACTGGGTGTCCAAGCACATTTTTTGTTCAATATTCCCGGTTACTCTAAATTATCTCCGGGTTCCTCAAATCAATGCCATACCTGTACTCGATTGTGTAAAAGGATGGCATATGTGGTGTTTCATGCTGTTGTGCCTGTTTTGGGTCGTGGACCATCGTATAAAAAGGCTGAAGAACGACCTGTACTGGGTGTCCAAGCATGTTTTTTGTTCAATATTCCCGGTTCCTCTAAATTATCTCTGGGTTTCTCAAATCAATGCCATACCTGTACTCAATTGTGCAAAAGGGTGGCATATGTGGTGTTTCATGCTGTTGTTTCTGTTGAGAGTCCGGGACCCTTGTCTAAAAAGGCTGAAGGAGAACAAAGTGTACTGGTTGTCCAAGCATCTTTTTCCATCTCCCGGTTCCTAAAAATTATCTCCGGGTTTCTAAAATGGATGCCATACCTGTACTCTATTGTGCAAAAGGATGGCATATGTGGTGTTTCCTGCTGTTGTTTCTGTTGAGGGTCCGGGACCCTCGTCTAAAAAGGCTGAAGGAGAACAAAGTATACTGGTTGTCCAAGCATCTTTTTCCATCTCCCGGTTCCTAAAAATTATCTCTGGGTTTCTAAAATGGATGCCATACCTGTACTCTATTGTGCAAAACGATGGCATATGTGGTGTTTCCTGCTGTTGTTTTTGTTGAGGATCCTGGACCCTCTTATAAAAAGGCTGAAGGAGAACGACCTGTACTGTACTGGGTGTCCAAGCATGGTTTTTTGTTCAATTTCCCGGTTCCTAAAAATTATCTCCGGGTTTCTAAAATCAATGCCGTACCTGTACTCTATTGTTCAAAAGGATGGCATATTTTCTGTTTCCTGCTGTTGTTTCTGTTGAGGGTCCTGGACCCTCTTATAAAAAGGCTGAAGGAGAACGACTTGTACTGGGTGTCCAATAATTTTTTTTGTTCAATTTCCCAGTTCCTAAAAATTATCTCTGGGTTTCTAAAATCAATGCCGTACCTGTACTCTGTTGTTCAAAAGGATGCCATATGTCCTCTTTCCTGCTGTTGTTTCTGTTGAGGGTCCTGGACCCTCTTATAAAAAGGCTGAAGGAGAACGAAGTGTACTGGGTGTCCAATCATGTTTCTTTTTAAATTTCCCGGTTCCTAAAAATTATCTCTGTGTTCCTAAAATCGATGCCCTACCTGTACTCTATTGTTCAAAAGGATGGCATAGGTGGTGTTTCCTGCTGTTGTGTCTGTGGAGGGTCCTGGACCCTCTTATAAAAAGGCTGAATGAGAACGAAGTGTACTGGGTGTCCAATCATTTTTTTTGTTCAATTTCCCGGTTCCTAAAAATTATCTCCGGGTTTCTAAAATCAATGCCGTACCTGTACTCTATTGTTCAAAAGGATGGCATATGTTCTGTTTCCTGCTGTTGTTTCTTTTGAGGGTCCTGGACCCTCTTATAAAAAGGCTGAAGGAGAACGAAGTGTACTGGGTGTCCAATCATTTTTTTTGTTCAATTTCCCGGTTCCTAAAAATTATCTCCGGGTTTCTAAAATCAATGCCGCACCTGTACTCTGTTGTTCAAAAGGATGCCATATGTCCTCTTTCCTGCTGTTATTTCTGTTGAGGGTCCTGGACCCTCTTATAAAAAGGCTGAAGGAGAAAGAAGTGTACTGGGTGTCCAATCATTTTTTTTGTTCAATTTCCCGGTTCCTAAAAATTATCTCCGGGTTTCTAAAATCAATGCCGTACCTGTACTCTATTGTTCAAAAGGATGGCATATGTCCTGTTTCCTGCTGTTGTTTCTGTTGAGGGTCCTGGACCCTCTTATAAAAAGGCTGAAGGAGAACGAAGTGTACTGGGTGTCCAATCATTTTTTTTGTTCAATTTCCCGGTTCCTAAAAATTATCTCCGGGTTTCTAAAATCAATGCCGTACCTGTACTCTATTGTTCAAAAGGATGCTATATGTCCTCTTTCCTGCTGTTGTTTCTGTTGAGGGTCCTGGACCCTCTTATAAAAAGGCTGAAGGAGAACGAAGTGTACTGGGTGTCCAATCATTTTTTTTTCAATTTCCCGGTTCCTAAAAATTATCTCCGGGTTTCTAAAATCAATGCCGTACCTGTAATCTATTGTTCAAAAGGATGGCATATGTCCTGTTTCCTGCTGTTGTTTCTGTTGAGGGTCCTGGACCCTCTTATAAAAAGGCTGAAGGAGAACGAAGTGTACTGGGTGTCCAATCATTTTTTTTGTTCAATTTCCTGGTTCCTAAAAATTATCTCCGGGTTTCTAAAATCAATGCTGTACCTGTACTCTATTGTTCAAAAGGATGCCATATGTCCTCTTTCCTGCTGTTGTTTCTGTTGAGGGTCCTGGACCCTCTTATAAAAGGCTGAAGGAGAAAGAAGTGTACTGGGTGTCCAATAATTTTTTTGTTCAATTTCCCGGTTCCTAAAAATTATCTCTGGGTTTCTAAAATCAATGCCGTACCTGTACTCTATTGTTCAAAAGGATGGCATATGTCCTGTTTCCTGCTGTTGTTTCTGTTGAGGGTTCTGGACTAGTGATGTCGCAAACCTAAAATTTTCGGTTTTGCGAACCGCGGACTCGAACTTCTGGTATTGTTTGCGAACGCGAGAACCGCGCGAACCGCCGTTGAATTCAATAGGCAGGCGAACTTTAAAACCTACAAGGACTCTTTCTGGCCACAATAGTGATGGAAAAGTTGTTTCAAGGGTACTAACACCTGGACTGTTGCATGCTGGAGGGGGATCCCTGGCAAAACTCCCATGGAAAATTACATAGTTGATGCAGAGTCTGCTTTTAAGCCATAATGGGTCTAAATCAACTAACATTCCCAAAGTGGCTGTCTCAAAACATCCCGGACAGAAGATAGATTGATAGTGATAGATAGGATAGATAGATATACATAGATTGATAGTTAGATAGAATCGATAGAAGAGAAATAGATAGATTTGTTAGATATATAATTACCCTAATAAATTCTAATAATCAAACATGCGTTCTTGGACCCAACTAGCTTGTGTCAATTAGTACTTTTCTTAGCACTTTAATCCCTGTCCCCCCCCCCTATCGGGGGAGTTCTATATGGCCTGCCAGATTACCCTGAAAAATTATAATAATAAGACATGTGGTCTGCTACCTATTTTAACGAGGTTGTGTTTTAAGTACTACCATTCTTAGCACTTTAATCTCTGTAACTCCCCCTATTTGGTGAGGTCTATACGGCCTGGATGATTACCCATACAAAATATAATAATAAGACATCTGCTCTTGGTCTGCGACCCATGGTAACTATGTTGTGTTAATTAGTAATGTCCTTCGCATTTTAATAGCTGTTACTCATACTCACCCTATCGGTGGAGGTCTATATGGCCTGCATGATTACCCTTACAAAATATAACAACCAAACATATGTTCTGGGACCCATGGTAAGTAGGTTGTGTTATGTAGTACTGTTCTTTGCATTTTCATACCTGTTACAACACCAAATGGTGGCAGGTCTATCTGTCCTTCATGATTAGCTGCACCCAAACCCAAAAAAAAGCCGAGTGGTCTTAGACTAACACCCATTGCTAACTCTGTTGTTTCAATTAGTACTATTCTTAGCACTTTCATCCCTGTTACGGGCGGTCTACATGGCCATCATGATTAGCCGAACAAAATACTACAATCCAACCTTTGCTCAGTCTTCATAGGCCCTTCATTGTCTGTATTTTGATAGTACAGTTCTTATTATTTTTATAGCTGATACAACACCGAATGTTGTCAGCTCTATATGGCCTGCATGATTAGCTGCACCCAATACAAAAATAAATCCAAGCGGTCTTGGATTAACACCCATGGCTAACTCTGTTGTTTCAAGTAGTACTATTCTTAGCACTTTCATCTCATCATCCCTGTTACTTCCAGGACTCTCGGTGGTGGTGGTCTACATGGCCATCATGATTAGCCTAATCAAATACTACAATCCAACCTTGGCTCAGTCTTCCTAAGGCCCTTCATTGGCTGTATTTTGGTAGTACTGTTCTTATTACTACATGGTGGTCTACATGGCCATCATGATTAGCCTAACCAAATACTACAATCCAACCTTGGCTCAGTCTTCCTAATGCCCTTAATTGGCTGTATTTTGGTAGTACTGTTCTTATTAGTTTAATAGCTGATACGACACCGAATGTTGTCAGCTCTATATGGCCTGCATGAATAGCCGCACCCAAAGCCAAAAAAAAGCCAAGCGGTTTTGCACTAACACCCATGGCTAACTCTGTTGTTTCAAGTTCTAATATTCTTAGCTCTTTCATCTCATCATCCCTGTTACTTCCAGGACTCTCGGTGGTGGTGGTCTACATGGCCATCATGATTAGCCTAACCAAATACTACAATCCAACCTTGGCCCAGTCTTCCTAAGGCCCTTCATTGGCTGTATTTTGGTAGTACTGTTCTTATTAGTTTAATAGCTGATACGACACCGAATGTTGTCAGCTCTATATGGCCTGCATGAATAGCCGCACCCAAAGCCAAAAAAAAAGCCAAGCGGTTTTGCACTAACACCCATGGCTAACTCTGTTGTTTCAAGTTCTACTATTCTTAGCTCTTTCATCTCATCATCCCTGTTACTTCCAGGACTCTCGGTGGTGGTGGTCTACATGGCCATCATGATTAGCCTAACCAAATACTACAATCCAACCTTGGCCCAGTCTTCCTAAGGCCCTTCATTGGCTGTATTTTGGTAGTACTGTTCTTATTAGTTTAATAGCTGATACGACACCGAATGTTGTCAGCTCTATATGGCCTGCATGAATAGCCGCACCCAAAGCCAAAAAAAAGCCAAGCGGTTTTGCACTAACACCCATGGCTAACTCTGTTGTTTCAAGTTCAACTATTCTTAGCTCTTTCATCTCATCATCCCTGTTACTTCCAGGACTCTCGGTGGTGGTGGTCTACATGGCCATCAGGATTAGCCTAACCAAATACTACAATCCAACCTTGGCCCAGTCTTCCTAAAGCCCTTCATTGGCTGTATTTTGGTAGTACTGTTCTTATTAGTTTAATAGCTGATACGACACTGAATGTTTTCAGCTCTATATGGCCTGCATGAATAGCCGCACCCAAAGTAAAAAAAAAAGCCAAGCGGTTTTGCACTAACACCCATGGCTAACTCTGTTGTTTCAAGTTCTACTATTCTTAGCTCTTTCATCTCATCATCCCTGTTACTTCCAGGACTCTCGGTGGTGGTGGTCTACATGGCCATCATGATTAGCCTAACCAAATACTACAATCCAACCTTGGCTCAGTCTTCCTAAGGCCCTTCATTGGCTGTATTTTGGTAGTACTGTCATCCTTTTGAATAAAAGATTACAGTAAAGGCATTGATTTTAGAAACCCACAGATCATTATTTGCAACCGTGAATTTAGAAAAAAAATTTGATTACACACCCGTCACACTTATTTATGCTCAGGCCTTTTTAATACAAGGGTCCCGGAGCCTCAACCGAAACAACAGCATGAAAGAGGAGATATGTCATCCTTTTGAATAAAAGATTACAGTAAAGGCATTGATTTTAGAAACCCACAGATCATTATTTGCAACCGTGAAATTAGAAAAAAACATTGATTAGACAGCCGTGACACTTATTTATGCTCAGGCCTTTTTAATACGAGGGTCCCGGAGACTCAACCGAAACAACAGCATGAAAGAGGAGATATGTCATCCTTTTGAATAAAAGATTACAGGAAAGGCATTGATTTTAGAAACCCACAGATCATTATTTGCAATCGTGAAATTAGAAAAAAACATTGATTAGACAGCCGTGACACTTATTTATGCTCAAGCCTTTTTAATACGAGGGTCCCGGAGCCTCAACCGAAACAACAGCATGAAAGAGGAGATATGTCATCCTTTTGAATAAAAGATTACAGGAAAGGCATTGATTTTAGAAACCCACAGATCATTTATATGACCCGTGTAATAGAAAAAAACATTCATTAGACACCGGTTACACTTATTTATCCTCAGGCCTTGTTAATACGAGGGTCCCGGAGCCGCAACTGAAACAACAGCATGAAAGAGGACATATGTCAATCTTTTTGAATTATAGATTACAGGAAAGGCATTGATTTTAGAAACACTGAGATAATTACTTGCAACCAGGAAATAAAAAAAAACATTGAACAGACACCCAGTACACTTTATTATCCATAGGCCTTTTCAGCAGAGGCTCCAGGACCCTCAACAAAAACAAGAGCAGGGAGCTGGGCATAGGAGTACAATGGAGTGTGACAATAATAATCTGAAGGTGAAGATTGCATAGTTGTGGCATTTTAATTTTGTTATTGTGGGAACTTAGTACTTGCAATGACCTTGCTCTGGTGAATCCATATCGCAAATGTGTTTTTTAAGGCACTGTTTGTCTATTTTTTTTAATATCAGCATTTGGTAAATGAAGCTCAACTTAAGGCTGGTGAGAAACGACCTTTCTTCTGGCTGTTTGCAAATGTTGTGGCTCTGGACAAACATGTGAATAAGGGGCCATCAGCCATATTCTGCACGCAACCCCTTTGATGATTGACGATAAACATGTGTCACCTGCAAGCAGAGCTCGTTACTTCTGTCTAAATCATCTTCCTGGTATGGACAGGCCACTGTTTCCCACAGCAAGTACGAATTTTGAAATACAAGATTGTCTTGAGTATGGTAGGAAACCAAAATTTATTTAATTCAGTACTATCTATCACCACAAAAAATGAACTTCTTGAAGCAACAAAAATGCCAGCAATTTCATGTGCTTATGGATGACAAGGACGTCATGTCCTTTGGTGCACAGAGATGGAGACGATTTTTGCCCTCCCTGTACACTACCCAGATGTCTCAAACATCACCAGAAACACAATACAGCCACTCTTGTGAAGTTCCTGGAGTGTTCCGGTAGCCATCTCTTTGCGCTCCTAAAGGAATACTTTATCAGTGTTTTTGTATACATCCGACAACAGCTTCGGAGACTGGGGTGACGCACATGTTATTTACTGTTGTTCCAGCTGTGGCAATATCAATTGGCATGAAAAAGTTAAGATTTGTGGGTTGGGGAGCCTATAGCTGTTAAGGTAGGACGTGTGTTTGAGGAGCTCCAGGTCTTACAAGTTACTTTGGAGTTAGTTTTCAACCTTAATTTAATTTTCTTTTTGGGATTCATAGTCACACTTTCTGGGGCTATCCAAGAGGAGCCTGGTAAAAGCAGTAGTAGTCACCCCTTATATCAACGGGTACCGAGACCTGTTTTTTGCCTTTCCAATATTGCGCCGTACCCCAAACTAATCCTGAATGAAAAAAAAAATTAAAATTTGAACTAGTGACGCACATTTTATGCACGCTGTGGCAATTGCAATTTGCAATAAAAATAATCTGCTAACAACAACCACTACCTACGACCACACCTGACTCCTGAAGTCATGCTTCAGTTATTAAGTCAAGTTAAATTAATTTTTTTTTCTTTATTATGCGCAGCAGAGGCTCCAGGACCCTCGACAAAACCAGCAGCAGGAAAGAGGACATATGGCATCCTTTTGAAAAAAATGATTATAGGAAAGGCATTGATTTCAGAAACACAGAGATCATTAGTTGCAAACGGTAAATCGAAAAAAACATTGATTAGACACCCAGTACACTTCTTTATCCTTAGGCCTTTTTAGCAGAGGCTCCAGGGCCCTCCACAAAACCAGCAGCTTGAAAGAGGACATATGGCATCCTTTAGAAAATTAGATTACAGGAAAGGCATTGATTTTAGAAACACAGAGATCATTAGTTGCAACCGTGAAATCTAAAAAAAAATAGATTATACACCCAGTACACTTATTTATCCTTAGGCCTTTTTAGAAGAGTGTCCCGGAGCCTCAACAGAAAGAACAGCATGAAAGAGGACATATGGCATCCTTTTGAAAAATAGATTACAGGAAAGGCATTGATTTTAGAAAGGCAGAAAAAATTTGTTACAAACGGGAAATCTAAAAAAACATTGAATAGACACCCAGTACACTTCTTTATCCTTCGGCCTGTTTAGCAGAGGCTCCAGGACACTCAACAAAACCAGCAGTAGGAAAGAGGACATATGGCATCCTTTGTGAAAAAAAAGATTATAGGAAAGGCATTGATTTTAGAAACCCGGGGATAATTTGTTGCAACCTTGAATTTTAATTAAAAAAAAAATGATTGGATGGACACCCAGTACAATTCTTTCTCCCTAGGCCTTTTTATAAGAGGGTCCAGGACCCTCAAACAAAACACCAGCAGGAAAGGGGACATATGGCATACTTTTTAACAATAGAGTAAGAGTACAGGAAAGGCATTGATTTTAGAAACCCATAGATAATTTTTTGCAAATGTAAATTTGAATCAAAAAAATGATTTGATGGACACCAAGTACACCACTTTCTCCTTAGGCTTTTTTATAAGAGGGTCCTGGACCCTCAAAAAAAACACCAGCAGGAAAGAGGACATATGGCATACTTTTGAAAATTAGATTACAGGAAAGGCATTGATTTTAGAAACACAGAGATCAGTTATATGACCCGGGAAATAGAAAAAAAACATTGATTGGACACCCAGTACACTTTTTTATCCTTAGTCCTTTTTCTAAGAGTGTCCAGGAGCCTCAACAGAAAGAACAGCATGAAATAGGACATATGGCATCCTTTTGAAAAATAGATTACAGGAAAGGCATTGATTTTTGAAAGACAGAAAAAATTTGTTACAACCGTGAAATCTAAAAAAACATTGAATAGACACCCAGTACACTTCTTTATCCTTAGGCCTTTTTAGCAGAGGCTCCAGGACACTCAACAAAACCAGCAGTAGGAAAGAGGACATATGGCATCCTTTGTGAAAAAAAGATTATAGGAAAGGCATTGATTTTAGAAACCCGGGGATAATTTGTTGCAACCGTGAATTTTAATTAAAAAAAAATGATTGGATGGACACCCAGTACAATTCTTTATCCATAAGGCCTTTTTATAAGAGGGTCCAGGACCCTCAAACAAAAAACCAGCAGGAAAGAGGACATATGGCATACTTTTGAGCAATAGAGTACAGGAAAGGCATAGATTTTAGAAACCCATAGAAAAATTTTTTAAAATGTAAATTTGAATAAAAAAAAAAGATTCGATGGACAGCCAGTACACCTCTTTCTCCTTAGGCCTTTTTATAAGAGGGTCCTGGACCCTCAAAAAAAACACCAGCAGGAAAGAGGACGTATGGCATCCTTTTGAACAATAGAGTACAGGTACAGCATTGATTTTACAAACCCAGAGATCATTTTGTTCAATTGTTAAATAGAAAAATAAAAATGAGTGGCCAACCAGTACACCTCTTTCTCCTTAGGCCTTTTTATAAGAGGGTCCTGGACACTCAAAAAAAACACCAGCAGGAAAGAGGACGTATGGCATCCTTTTGAACAATAGAGTACAGGTACGGCATTGATTTTACAAAACCGGAGATAATTTTGGTCAAATGAGAAATAGAAAATAAAAAAGAGTGGACACCCAGTACACCTCTTTCACCTTAGGCCTTTTTATAAGAGTGTCCAGCACCCTCAAACAAAATACCAGCAGGAAAGAGAACATATGGCATACTTTTGAACAATAGAGTACTGGTACGGCATTGATTTGTGAAACCCACAGATAATTGTTTGTAAAAGTGAAATAGCACCAAAAACCATGCTTGGACTCCCACTCCAGGTCGTTCTCCTTCAGCTTTTTTATAAGAGGGTCCAGCACCCTCAACAGAAACAACTGCAGGAAACACCACCACATATGCCATCCTTTTGCACAAGCGAGTACAGGTATGGCATCCATTTTAGAAACCCAAAGATAATTGAGAGGAACCAGGAACATTTTTCTAAAAACTGGATGGGGCACCCATTACTACAGGTCGTTCTCCTTCAGCCTTTTTATATCATGGGCCACGACCCGCAACAGGCACAACAGCATGAAACACAACATATGCCACCTTTTTGCACAATAGAGTACAGGTATGTCATAGATGGAACACAGAGATAATTTAGAGCAACCAAGAGACGGATAAAGATGCTTGGTCGGTCCTACTCTTTCAAATTTGTTGCATTTTGCGTTCAATTGAATGGTACACCGGATATGAGTGGTGTGTAAAGTTCTACAATTCATAACAGTTTAATCACTAGTGTTATGTGCATTATTTTTTTTATTTGAGTTTTGTACCCACAGAGATGCAGCAGAGGCCAGAAAAATTAGGAATGTACAAATGACTGGAAAAATTGGGGTATTGTTGGAGCAACTGCTGTAGCAGCGGCCAGAAAAATCGATGTTTGTAAAACATTTATAAAGTGCCCTAAAAGCTTGTGGCTTGAACACTAGTTGTTGGCGGATAAGTCAAGCAAGTCCTCCGTCTTTATAACCAAAAAAAAAAGGCCAGCCTGTGTACCAGTTGTAGCCCAAGGCAGCTCATATCATCATCAGTAGTTTTTTATTCAAATGTATCGCCCAATGTCAGTCCCTTCGGGATCCAGCCCTCATTCATTTTTATAAAAGTGAGATAGTCAAGGCTTTTTTGACCTAGGCGACTTCTCTTCTCAGTGACAAAACCTCCTGCTGCACTAAAAGTCCTTTCGGACAGGAAACTTGAAGCGGGGCAGGCCAGAAGTTCAATTGCAAATTGGGATAGCTCAGGCCACAAGTCCAGCCTGCACACCCAGTAGTCAAGGGGTCCATCGCTCCTGAGAGTGTTGAGATCCGCAGTTAAAGCTAGGTAGTCTACTACCTGTCGGTTGAGTCTTTCTCTAAGGCCGGATCCCGAAAGGCTCTGATGGTGCATGGGAGTTAAAAAGGTACGCATGTCCTCCATCAACAAGACGTCAGGAAAGCGCCTGGTCCTTGCCGCCGTGGTCGTGGGAGGAGGAGGATTAATTTCATCTCTTCCCCTGTTACATTCCCGTGGTGCTGTGACATCACCCTTATACGCTGTGTAAAGCATAGTTTTTAATTTATTATGAAAATGCTCCATCCTTTCCGACTTGCGGGAATTTGGTAACATTTCAGGCACTTTATGCTTATACCGGGGGTCGAGGAGCGTGGACACCCAGTACAGGTCGTTCTCCTTCAGCTTTTTTATACGAGGGTCCCTCAACAGGCCCGACAGCATGAAAGAACCCATTTGAACAAGGTTGGATGCTGAGCTAATCATGTCGCGTTCCTCCTCCTCACTGATCTCACTGATGGTATCTTCTTCCCCCCAGCCACGTACAACACCACGGGTACCAGATAGGTGACAACAACGAGCACCCTGGGATGACTGTTGTGCTCAGTCTTCCTCCTCCTCATCCTCCCCAAAGCCACATTCCTCCTCTGACTCCTCTTCCTCACAATCCTCTTCCTGCGTTGCCGCAGGTCCAGCAAGCAATGCTGATTCGGCTGTTTGCGGGGGTGATGGACACCACAACTCTCCCGCTTCCTCTTCACGCTCATATACTGCCTGATCCAGCACTCTTCGCAGGGCACGCTCCAGGAAGAAAACAAATGGTATGATGTCGCTGATGGTGCCTTCGCTGCGACTGACAAGGTTTGTCACCTCCTCAAAAGGACGCATGAGCCTACAGGCATTGCGCATGAGCGTCCAGTAATTTGGCAAAAATATCCCCAGCTCCCCAGAGGCTGTCCTAGCACCCCGGTCATACAAATACTCATTAACAGCTTTTTCTTGTTGGAGCAGGCGGTCAAACATTAGGAGTGTTGAATTCCACCATGTCGGGCTGTCGCAAATCAAGCGCCTCACTGGCAGGTTGTTTCGACGCTGGATATCAGACAAGTGCGCCATGGCCGTGTAGGAACGCCTGAAATGGCCACACACCTTCCTGGCCTGCTTCAGGACGTCCTGTAAGCCTGGGTACTTATGGACAAATCGTTGTACAATCAGATTACACACATGTGCCATGCACGGCACATGTGTCAACTTGCCCAATTTCAATGCCGCCACCAAATTACTTCCATTGTCAGAAACAACCTTGCCAATCTCCAGTTGGTGCGGAGTCAGCCACTGATCCACCTGTGCGTTCAGGGCGGTCAGGAGTGCTGGTGCGGTGTGACTCTCCGCTTTCAGGCAAGTCAACCCCAAGACGGCGCGACACTGCCGTACCCGGGATGTAGCATAGTACCTGGGGAGCTGGGGGGGTGCCATAGATGTGGAGCAAGACGCAGAAGTTGAAGAGGACTCAGCTGAGAAAGAGGTTATGGAAGAGGATGGAGTAGGAGGAGTAAAGGAGGTAGCAGCAGGCCTGCCTGCAAGTCGTGGCGGTGTCACCAACTCTTCTGCAGAGCCACGCATTCCATGCTTGTCAGAAGTCAGCAGGTTTACCCAATGCGCAGTGTAGGTGATATACCTGCCCTGACCATGCTTTGCAGAACAGCTATCCGTGGTCATATGGACCCTTGCTCCAACGCTGTGTGCCAGACATGCCATAACTTCCTTTCTCACAACAGAGTACAGGTTTGGGATTGCCTTTTGTGAAAAGAAATTTCTGCCAGGTACCTTCCACTGCGGTGTCCCAATAGATACAAATTTTTTGAAAGCATCAGACTCCACCAGCTTGTATGGTAAAAGCTGGCGGGCTAAGAGTTCAGACAAGCCAGCTGTCAGACGCCGGGCAAGGGGGTGACTTTGAGAAATTGGCTTCTTACGCTCAAACATGTCCTTGACAGACACCTGACTGTGGGCAGATGACCAGGAACTGCTACGTAAGAGAGACTGAGTGGAGGATGGTTGAGAGGGGGCAAGGAGGACAGCACTGGTTGACGTGGCTGAAGATGCTGGAGCAGGAGGAGGAGGGCGGCTTTCACTTTGTGTGCTGCTTCTACTCATGTGTTCTTCCCATCGGCCTTTGTGATGGGAGACCATGTGCCTTCGCAAAGCAGTTGTACCTAGGTGGCTGTTGGACTTCCCACGACTCAGTTTCTTTTGGCACAGGTTGCAAATGGCATCGCTGTTGTCAGAGGCAGACACACAAAAAAAATGCCACACTGCTGAGCTCTGCGATGATGGCATTCTGGTGGTGGCAACAGCATGCGTTGATGGGCATCGGCGGGCTGTCTGGCTGACCCCTGGTGACGATGCATGCTGTCTGACTGTGCCACTAGCTCCTTGAGACGACCTCCCCGTGCTTCCAAATCGTCTCCTCCTCCTCTCTGTCTCCCCATCTGAACTTTCCCCCTCTTCTTCTTCTCTTCTAGCAGGCACCCACGTGACATCCACCGACACATCATCATCAACCGCTTCACTTGTATCTGAAACATCAAGAAAGGAAGCAGCAGCGGGTACAACATCATCATCATCATCACACCGTACCTCCATGTCGGTAATGCTGCCTGACTGAGACTGATCACTATTATCTACATCCTCTGTCAATGATGGTTGCGCATCACTCATTTCTTCAAAATGATGTGTCAATAACTCCTGTGACAGATCAAGTGAAGCGGCTGTGGTGCTAGTGTTGGTGGTGGCGACAGGCGGCGGAGTGTCACTGGTCACTTGAGACCTGCCCAAAGCACAGCTGGACTTAGATGGTACGTCAAGGTTAGGAGGACTAGCAGCGGAAGTTGAAGAAGATTGGGTTTCCTGTGTTAGCCATTCAACTAGGTCCTCCTCAGAAGTTTTTGCATCCCCCCTGGCACCCGGCGTCTGAACAATGTGCATATTTGTAGGGTCTAAAGGAATCACAGCACCACGACCACGACCACGGAACCTGCGGGGTGGCCTGCCTCTGCCTGTCATTTTTTTTTAAATGGACACTAACAATACTATTACACCAATTGAGTGGTGGCACTGTGAAAGTGGGCACAGTATATGCTGTGAGACTGACAACAACAAAAAAGACAGATGTTTTAAAAATCACAAATTGTTAATTTTTTGAAATATTACTAGTACTGTGGCAACAAATATGATTGTTTGGCACTATTTGGCAAATGAGCCTGTCTGGTACACACGCTGGGAGAAAGGAAACTGCAATTCAATGGCACTAGGAGACTGAAGAACCACAGTCAAAACAGTTATGATTAACAAAAATTCCAATCCTGTTACAATAAATATGAGTGGTGGCACTAATTGGCTAGTTGGGACTGGCACACAGGCAGGCAGGCAGGAGGAAAATGTAATTCAAGGGCACTAGTAGACTGCAGATTGACAGTCAAAACAGTGTTGATTGACAAATTTTGCAATACTGTTAAAAGAAATATGATTGCTAGCACTAATTGGATAGTTGGGCCTGGCACACAGGCTGGCAGGCAGTAGAAAAGTGCAATTCAATGGCACAAGCAAAATGAGGATTAAGATCAACAATCAAGATTTTTTTTATTTTAATTAGTAACTATACTGTGACAACAATTAGGATTGCTGTAAATAGTTGGCAAGACGGCCTGGCACAAAAGGATGGCAGGCAGGAGGGAGATGCAATTCAAGGACACTAGGAGACTGATTAATGACAGTCAAAACAGTGATGATTGACAATTTTTGCAATACTGTTAAAAGAAATATGATTGCTGACAACAATTGGCTAGGTGGGCCTGGCTCACAGCAGGCTGCAAGGCAGGAGGAAAGTGCTATTCAATGGCACCAGCAAACTGACGATTCAAATTACAGCAAATATTACCAAAAATTTTAATTTTTAATTATTAGAATACTGTCACAACAAATATGATTGTTGTAAATATCTTTTAAGTAGGCCTGGCACACAGGCTTGGAAGGCTGTAGAAAAGTGCTATTCTAGGGCACGAGCAAACTGAGGATTAAGATCATCAACAATAAAGATTTTTTTAATTGTAATTAGTAACTATACTGTGACAAAATATTTGGATTGGTGTAAATAGTTGGCAAGACGGCCTGGCACAAAAGGATGGCAGGCAGGAGGGAGATGCAATTCAAGGACACTAGGAGACTGATTACTGACAGTCTAAACAGTGATGATTGACAATTTTTGCAATACTGTTAACAGAAATATGATTGCTGACAACAATTGGCTAGGTGGGCCTGGCTCACAGCAGGCTGCAAGGCAGGAGGAAAGTGCTATTCAATGGCACCAGCAAACTGACGATTCAAATCACAGCAACTATTACCAAAAATTTTAATATTTAATTATTAGAATACTGTCACAACAAATATGATTGGTGTAAATATTTTTTAAGTAGGCCTGGCACACAGGCTTGGAAGGCTGTAGAAAAGTGCAATTCAAAGGCACGATCAAACTGAGGGTTAAGATCATCAACAATAAAGATTTTTTTAATTGTAATTAGTAACTATACTGTAACAAAATATTTGGATTGGTGTAAATAGTTGGCAAGACGGCCTGGCACAAAAGGATGGCAGGCAGGAGGGAGATGCAATTCAAGGACACTAGGAGACTGATTACTGACAGTCTAAACAGTGATGATTGACAATTTTTGCAATACTGTTAACAGAAATATGATTGCTGACAACAATTGGCTAGGTGGGCCTGGCTCACAGCAGGCTGCAAGGCAGGAGGAAAGTGCTATTCAATGGCACCAGCAAACTGACGATTCAAATCACAGCAACTATTACCAAAAATTTTAATTTTTAATTATTAGAATACTGTCACAACAAATATGATTGGTGTAAATATTTTTTAAGTAGGCCTGGCACACAGGCTTGGAAGGCTGTAGAAAAGTGAAATTCAAAGGCACGAGCAAACTGAGGATTAAGATCATCAACAATAAAGATTTTTTTAATTTTAATTAGTAACTATACTGTGACAAAAAATTTGGATTGGTGTAAATAGTTGGCAAGACGGCCTGGCACAAAAGGATGGCAGGCAGGAGGGAGATGCAATTCAAGGAAACTAGGAGACTGATTACTGACAGTCTAAACAGTGATGATTGACAATTTTTGCAATACTGTTAACAGAAATATGATTGCTGACAACAATTGGCTAGGTGGGCCTGCCTCACAGCAGGCTGCAAGGCAGGAGGAAAGTGCTATTCAATGGCACCAGCAAACTGACGATTCAAATCACAGCAACTATTACAAAAAAATTTAATTTTTAATTATTAGAATACTGTCACAACAAATATGATTGGTGTAAATATTTTTTAAGTAGGCCTGGCACACAGGCTTGGAAGGCTGTAGAAAAGTGCAATTCAAAGGCACAAGCAAACTGAGGGTTAAGATCATCAACAATAAAGATTTTTTTAATTGTAATTAGTAACTATACTGTGACAAAAAATTTGGATTGGTGTAAATAGTTGGCAAGACGGCCTGGCACAAAAGGATGGCAGGCAGGAGGGAGATGCAATTCAAGGACACTAGGAGACTGATTACTGACAGTCTAAACAGTGATGATTGACAATTTTTGCAATACTGTTAACAGAAATATGATTGCTGACAACAATTGGCTAGGTGGGCCTGGCTCACAGCAGGCTGCAAGGCAGGAGGAAAGTGCTATTCAATGGCACCAGCAAACTGAGGATTCAAATCACAGCAACTATTACCAAAAATTTTAATTTTTAATTATTAGAATACTGTCACAACAAATATGATTGGTGTAAATATTTTTTAAGTAGGCCTGGCACACAGGCTTGGAAGGCTGTAGAAAAGTGAAATTCAAAAGCACGAGCAAACTGAGGATTAAGATCATCAACAATAAAGATTTTTTTAATTTTAATTAGTAACTATACTGTGACAAAAAATTTGGATTGGTGTAAATAGTTGGCAAGACGGCCTGGCACAAAAGGATGGCAGGCAGGAGGGAGATGCAATTCAAGGAAACTAGGAGACTGATTACTGACAGTCTAAACAGTGATGATTGACAATTTTTGCAATACTGTTAACAGAAATATGATTGCTGACAACAATTGGCTAGGTGGGCCTGGCTCACAGCAGGCTGCAAGGCAGGAGGAAAGTGCTATTCAATGGCACCAGCAAACTGAGGATTCAAATCACAGCAACTATTACCAAAAATTTTAATTTTTAATTATTAGAATACTGTCACAACAAATATGATTGGTGTAAATATTTTTTAAGTAGGCCTGGCACACAGGCTTGGAAGGTTGTAGAAAAGTGCAATTCAAAGGCACGAGCAAACTGAGGGTTAAGATCATCAACAATAAAGATTTTTTTAATTGTAATTAGTAACTATACTGTGACAAAAAATTTGGATTGTTGTAAATAGTTGGCAAGACGGCCTGGCACAAAAGGATGGCAGGCAGGAGGGAGATGCAATTCAAGGACACTAGGAGACTGATTACTGACAGTCTAAACAGTGATGATTGACAATTTTTGCAATACTGTTAACAGAAATATGATTGCTGACAACAATTGGCTAGGTGGGCCTGGCTCACAGCAGGCTGCAAGGCTGGAGGAAATTGCTATTTAATGGCACCAGCAAACTGAGGATTCAAATCACAGCAACTATTACCAAAAATTTTAATTTTTAATTATTAGAATACTGTCACAACAAATATGATTGGTGTAAATATTTTTTAAGTAGGCCTGGCACACAGGCTTGGAAAGCTGTAGAAAAATGAAATTCAAAAGCACGAGCAAACTGAGGATTAAGATCATCAACAATAAAGATTTTTTTAATTTTAATTAGTAACTATACTGTGACAAAAAATTTGGATTGGTGTAAATAGTTGGCAAGACGGCCTGGCACAAAAGGATGGCAAGCAGGAGGGAGATGCAATTCAAGGAAACTAGGAGACTGATTACTGACAGTCTAAACAGTGATGATTGACAATTTTTGAAATACTGTTAACAGAAATATGATTGCTGACAACAATTGGCTAGGTAGGCCTGGCTCACAGCAGGCTGCAAGGCAGGAGGAAAGTGCTATTCAATGGCACCAGCAAACTGACGATTCAAATCACAGCAACTATTACCAAAAATTTTAATTTTTAATTATTAGAATACTGTCACAACAAATATGATTGGTGTAAATATTTTTTAAGTAGGCCTGGCACACAGGCTTGGAAGGCTGTAGAAAAGTGCAATTCAAAGGCACGAGCAAACTGAGGATTAAGATCATCAACAATAAAGATTTTTTTAATTTTAATTAGTAACTATACTGTGACAAAAAATTAGGATTGGTGTAAATAGTTGGCAAGACGGCCTGCCACAAAAGGATGGCAGGCAGGAGGGAGATGCAATTCAAGGACACTAGGAGACTGATTACTGACAGTCTAAACAGTGATGATTGACAATTTTTGCAATACTGTTAACAAAAATATGATTGCTGACAACAATTGACTAGGTGGGCCTGGCTCACAGCAGGCTGCAAGGCAGGAGGAAAGTGCTATTCAATGGCACCAGCAAACTGAGGATTCAAATCACAGCAACTATTACCAAAATTTTTAATTTTTAATTATTAGAATACTGTCACAACAAATATGATTGGTGTAAATATTTTTTAAGTAGGCCTGGCACACAGGCTTGGAAGGCTGTAGAAAAGTGCAATTCAAAGGCACGAGCAAACTGAGGGTTAAGATCAACACTAAAAAATTTTTTTATTTAAATTAATAACTATACTGTCTGACTGTGACAACAATTATGATTGGTGTAAATAGTTGGCTAGACGGCCTGGCACAAGAGGCTGGCAGTGGCAGGCAGGAGGTAAATGAAATTCAATGGCCCTAGGAGACTGAATATTTGCAGTCCAAAAAATTATGTTTTTTTTTTTTTAATACTGTTACAAGAATTGTGATTGGTGCCACTAATTGGCTACTTGGGCCTGGCAGACAGGCTGGCAGATATGAGTCGTGGATGGTAGGTAGGGCAGTAATTTAACACATTATGCTGTGTAAGTGACAAAAACACAGGACTGATAGAAAATTAAGTTACATTACACTAGCAAAATATTTTAAAATTTTAGATTTTAATATTAAAATTATGTTAAGAAGTGCAATGCACATATGACTCTATGAGTGGTCGCACTGGCTGGCTGCTACGTAGGGCAGCAATTATAACAATAGTATGCTGTGTAAGTCAGATAGACAGTTAGACACAGGCCTGATAGAAAATACAATTAGATTACACTAGCATAATGATTTAAAGACTTTTTTTTGGAAATTTTAAGAAAAAGGTTAAGCACCTACATATGAGTCGTGGCTGATAGCCTTGGAAGGGCAGCTATTAAAAACAGTAGGCTATGTATGTCAGATACACACACGCCTGATAGAAAATACTATTAGATTACACTAGAAAAATGATTGAAATTTTTTTTTGGGGGGGGGAATTAAAAAAAGGTTAAACACATATGAGTCGTGGCTCATAGACTAGGGAGGGCAGCAAGTAAACACAGTAGGCTCTCTATGTCAGCAAAACACACAGGCCGGATAGAAAATTAGATTTGATTACACTAGCAAACAAATTTAAACTTTTTTTTTTTTAATATTAAAATTAAGGTGAAAGAAAAATAGATATGAGTGCTGGGTGGCTGCCTGGCACAGACCAATTAACCAAAAGACTGAAAAAAAAGAGGTATATTAATGCTGAGTGAGCCTGACAGACACAGACATGATAGTAAATGTAATTAGATTACACTAGAAAAATATTTTTTTGTGTTTTTTTTTTAAATTAAAAATAATGTTATAAACGGATATTAACACTGCTGGCTGCTGGCTGGCACAGAGCAATGAACCAGAGTATATGCTGTGTGACACTGGCCTGATAGAAAATGAAAAAAAATTACACTAGAAAAATAATTATATTTTTGGGTTAGTTAAATTTAAACTAATGTTGTTAGGGAGATATCAGTGGTGGCAGTAGTCACAGCATATGCTGTGAGCCTTAAACACACAGCTGAAAGCCAGGCAAATGCTAATAAAAAAAAAAAAAACAAAAAAAAAAACGGCACGAAATATAGCCCTAAAAAGGGCTTTTTGGGGTGCTGTGCTTGCAGCAGAGATGAGTGGAGTCCTTCTGGACTGTAAATACACTAGCCTAGCTATGTTTTTCCTATTAATGTCAGGAGCAAAAACATAACACGTCCTCTCATTAAAAAAGCAAGGTCATTATGAGTCTAAAATGGCGGATTCCGAGTAGCTGGGAGTGTCTGTGAGGGAGTGTCTGATGTTGATTGGCTCTAATGTGTCAGGCGGCTGTGACATAAAGGGTCAAAGTTTCCACAATGATGACACATAGGGGCAGATCGAACATCGCCATGTGTTCGCCCACAAACGCGAACGCGAACAACCTATGTTCGCTGTGAACCGTTCGCGGGCGAACAGTTCGGGACATCACTATTCTGGACCCTCTTATAAAAAGGCTGAAGGAGAACGAAGTGTACTGGGTGTCCAATCATTTTTTTTTGTTCAATTTCCCGGTTCCTAAAAATTATCTCCGGGTTTCTAAAATCAATGCCGTACCTGTACTCTATTGTTCAGAAGGATGCCATATGTCTTCTTTCCTGCTGTTGTTTCTGTTGAGGGTCCTGGAGCCTCTTATTAAAAGGCTGAAGGAGAACGACGTGTACTGGGTGTCCAATCATTTTTTTTGTTCAATTTCCCGGTTCCTAAAAATTATCTCCGGGTTTCTAAAATCAATGCCATACCTGTACTCTATTGTTCAAAAGGATGGCATATGTGCTCTTTCCTGCTGTTGTTTCTGTTGAGGGTCCTGGACCCTCTTATAAAAAGGCCGAAGGAGAACGACCTGTACTGTACTGGGTGTCCAAGCATGGTTTTTTGTTCAATTTCCCGGTTCCTAAAAATTATCTCCGTGTTCCTAAAATCAATGCCATACCTGTACTCTATTGTTCAAAAGGATGGCATATGTGGTGTTTCCTGCTGATGTTTCTGTTGAGGGTCCGGGACCCTCTTATAAAAAGGCTAAAGGAGAACGACGTGTACTGGGTGTCCAATCATGTTCCTTTTTAAATTTCCTGATTCCTAAAAATTATCTCCGTGTTCCTAAAATCGATGCCATACCTGTACTCTATTGTTCAAAAGGATGGCATAGGTGGTGTTTACTGCTGTTGTGTCTGTGGAGGGTCCTGGACCCTCATGTACAAAGGCAGAAGGAGAACGACCTGTACTGGGTGTCCAAGCACATTTTTTGTTCAATATTCCCGGTTCCTCTAAATTATCTCCGGGTTACGCAAATCAATGCCATACCTTTACTCTATTGTGCAAAAGGATGGCAAATGTGGTGTTTCATGCTGTTGTGGCTGTTGAGCGTCGTGGGCCTTGCTGCTCCTTTTAGGCAGGCCAGCTCTTTGCATACATGCCCACAGACTCTGTAACGGATGCCTCTTTTAGGGAGAGGTGCAGCCATAATGCAGGGTCAGAACCTCTGTCTGCAACTGGTATACTTGATTGTGCAAAAGGAAGTAACCTTACCATGGTTCCCTGACCGCACGTCTTGTTGTTATATTTTGGTGAGGGTAATCATGATGGCCATGTAGACCTCTCCCGAGAGGTCTGGAAGTAACAGGGATGAAAGTGCTAAGAATAGTACTACTTTACATAACCAAGTTAGCCATGGGTCCCAGTCCAAGAACGCATGTCTTGTTGTTTTATTTGGTGCGACTAATCATGCAGGCCATATAGACCTCCCACCATTAGGGGTTGTAACTGGTATTAAACTAATAAGAACAGTACTACCGAAATAAACCTAATTAACATGGTTTCAAGAGCCAAGGTTTCATTGTTGTACTTTGTTAGGCTAATCATGATGGCCATGTAGACCTCCCACGAGAGGTCTGGAAGTAACAGGGATGAAAGTGCTAAGAATAGTACTACTTTACACAACCGAGTTAGCCATGGGTCTTAGTCCAAGACCACATGTCTTGTTGTTTTGTTTGGTGTGGCTAATCATGCAGGCCATATAGACCTCCCACCATTAGGGGTTGTAACAGGTATTAAACTAATAAGAACAGTACTACCAAAATAAAGCTACTTAACATGTTTTCAAGAGCCCAGGTTTTATTGTTGTACTTTGTTAGGCTAATCATGATGGCCATGTAGACCTCGACCGAGAGGTCTGGAAGTAACAGGGATGAAAGTGCTAAGAATAGTACTACTTTACACAACCGAGTTAGCCATGGGTCCCAGTCCAAGACCGCATGTCTTGTTGTTTTGTTTGGCGCGGCTAATCATGCAGGCCATATAGACCTCCCACCATTAGGGGTTGTAACAGGTATTAAACTAATAAGAACAGTACTACTTAACACAACCTAGTTACCATGGGTCCCTGACCGCATGTCTTATTGTTATATTTTGGTAAGGTAATCATGATGGCCATGTAGACCTCCCCCAAGAGGTGGCAGTAACAGGGATGAAAGTGCTAAGAATAGTACTACTTTACACAACCAAGTTAGCCATGGGTCCCAGTCCAAGAACGCATGTCTTATTGTTTTATTTGGTGCGACTAATCATGCAGGCCATATAGACCTCCCACCATTAGGGGTTGTAACAGGTATTATACTAATAAGAACAATACTACCGAAATAAACCTAATTAACATGGTTTCAAGAGCCAAGGTTTTATTGTTGTACTTTGTTAGGCTAATCATGATGGCCATGTAGACCTCCCCCGAGAGGTCTGGAAGTAACAGGGATGAAACTGCTCAGAATAGTACTACTTTACACAACCGAGTTAGCCATGGGTCTTAGTCCAAGACCGCATGTCTTGTTGTTTTGTTTGGTGTGGCTAATCATGCAGGCCATATAGACCTCCCACCATTAGGGGTTGTAACAGGTATTAAACTAATAAGAACAGTACTACTTAACACAATCTAGTTACCATGGGTCCCAGACCACATGTCTTGTTATTATATTTTGTAAGGGTAATCATGCAGGCCATATAGACCTCCCCTGATAGGGTGAGTAACATGTATTAAAATGCTAAGAACAGTACTACTTAACACAACCTTACCATGGGTCCCAGAGTATATGTTTTATTATTATATTTTGTAAGAGTAATCATGCAGGCCATATAGACCTCACCCGATAGGGGGAGTAACAGGGATTAAAGTGCTAAGAATAGTACAACTTAACACAACCTAGTTAACACTGGTTCCCAGACCGCATGTCTTATTGTTATATTTTGGTAGGGTAATCATGCAGGCCATATAGACCAAAAGTAACAGGTCTTAAAGTGCTAAGAAAAGTACTACTTAACACAACCTAGTTACCATGGGTCCCAGACCGCGTGTCTTGTTGTTATACCTTGTCAGGGTAATCATGCAGGCCATATAGACCTCCCCTGATAGGAGGAGTTACAGGGATGAAAGTGCTAAGAATAGTACTACTTAACACAACCTAGTTACCATGGGTCCCAGACCACATGTTTAATTATTATACTTTGTCAGGGTAATTATATATCTAACAAATCTATCTATTTATCTTCTATCGATTCTATCTAACTATCAATCTATGTCCGGACTGTTTTGAGACAGCCACTTGTGTTTTTTAAAAATTTGAAGTAGGAGGACAGACCAATCACAGGGATAAAAACTGCTAAGAATAGTAATACTTAAGAAAACCTAGTTATACCAGAACCACCATGGGTCCCAGACCGCATGTTTGGTTGTTATACTTTGTCAGGGTAATCATGCAGGCCATATAGACCTCCCTTGATAGGGGGAGTAACAGGGATTAAAGTGCTAAGAATAGTACAACTTAACACAACCTAGTTAACACTGGTTCCCAGACCGCATGTCTTATTGTTATATTTTGGTAAGGTAATCATGCAGGCCATATAGACCTCCCCCGATAGGGGGAGTAACAGGGATTAAAGTGCTTAGAAAAGTACTACTTAACACAACCTAGTTAACACTGGTTCCCAGACCGCATGTCTTATTGTTATATTTTGGTAAGGTAATCATGCAGGCCATATAGACCTCCCCCGATAGGGGGAGTAACAGGGATTAAAGTGCTTAGAAAAGTACTACTTAACACTACCTAGTTACCATGGGTCCCAGACCATGTGTCTTGTTGTTATACTTTGTCATGGTAATCATGCAGGCCATATAGACCTCCCCCGATAGGAGGAGTTACAGGGATGAAAGTGCTAAGAATAGTACTACTTAACACAACCTAGTTACCATGGGTCCCAGACCGCATGTTTAATTATTATACTTTGTCAGGGTAATGGTATATCTAACAAATCTATCTATCTATATCGATTCTATCTAACTATCAATCTATGTATATCTATCTATCCTATCTATCTATCTCGTGTTCGGACTGTTTTGAGACAGCCACTTGTGTTTTTGACAAATTTGAAGTAGGAGGACAGACCAATCATCTTCTTCCATCTCCCTGTTCCAAAAATGCAGGCCATATAGATCTCCCCCGATAGGGGGAGTAACAGGTAGTAGTAAACTGCTAAGAATAGTACTACTTAACACACCACGGGTCCCAGACCGCATGTCTTATTGTTATACTCTGTCAGGGAAATTATATATCTTTCAAATCTATCTATTTATCTATCAAATCTACCTAACTATCAAACGTATCTATCAAATGTATATTGCATCTATTGATCGATGTAATTCGTATCTATAGAATGTATATTGCATCTTTTGATTGATGTAATTCGTATCTATCAAATGTATATTGCATCTTTGGATCGATAACATTCGTATCTATCAAATGGATATTGCATCTATTGATCTATGTAATTCGTATCTATCAAATGTATATTGCATCTATTGATCTATGTAATTTGTATTGATCATATGTATATTGCATCGATTGAGCTATGAAATCTATGTATCTATCGATCAAATCTATCTATCTCGTGGTTGTGCAAATGGACTGTTTGCGGTTGTTTGCGGTGCGTTACACTTGAAGTTTGGTCTGTCACTGTGAAGCGGGCGTAGCCCTTACACTACCTGATCGATACGACATCATAACTGATGTTTTAAAGCACGTTATTGCAAACAATTTAGGAATGTTAGGTGATTTAGGCCCTTTATGGGTTAAAAGCAGACTCTGCATCAACTATGTAATTTTCCATGGGAGTTTTGACATGGATCCCCCTCCAGCATGCCACAGTCCAGGTGTTAGTCCCCTTGAAACAACATTTCCATCACTATTGTGGCCAGAAAGAGTCCTTGTGGGTTTTAAAGTTCGCCTGCCTATTGAAATCAATGGCGGTTCGCGCGTTTCGCCGGTTCGCGAACAATAGCGGAAGTTCGAGTCCGTCGTTCGCAAACCGAAATTTTTAAGTTCGCGACATCACTATTCTTCATCTGGAAGATGGATAACTGGCCCATCTGTACTCTATTCTTCATCTGGGAGATGGATAACTGGACCATTTGTACTGTTGTCACTTGATTCTATTTAATTTTTTTTAACTTTATTAGAACCTTCTTCTCATAATCCATTATGATTTTCAATGGCTTCCACAAACTCTTAATTGCTCATGTCAGGAATCTGTATCCGGGCTTCTTGTTCGTACAGATACTTGTTCATGGAGCCAAATTATTTTTTCTCATCTTGTTTTTGTGCTTTGCTGATTTTTCTTTTTTAACTTCCACTCAAGTATTTTCTTGCAAGGACTCTAGCTTGTCTGGAAAAATGTATAACCTGAAACATTGGGGGAAAACAAAACAAAAAAAAGCTCTACTCCATTGATAATTAAAAGTGTATTGACAAAAATGTTTTTATATGTACATAAAAATAGTATATAGTTTATATAAATATATATGTGTATGTGCACATAAGAAAAAGTGTGTGAGATAGTGTGGGATTCGTGAAAGATAAACTGTGTCCGAATATGAGAAAAAATGTGTATGGCTGCACTGCAACAAATACTAATACAACATACAGTAAATTGTTTGCATTTAAAGGGAAGCAGTCCTAACATTTAGAAAAAAAACATTACCATCCTTTTTTTTACAAAAATTTAAATATTCTAAATGCCATTACATGTGTATCTAATTAGATGTTTTGTGGTGTTCTGAAAAAAAGCTTCAGAAAAGTCATTCAGACATGTAGAACAATTTTCAGATAGATTAATTAGTATATATATATATATATATATATATATATATATATATATATATATATATATATATAAAATAAAATTGTATTTATATATGACATTTCTGACTCACCAATTGCACTGCCAACGGATGTGACTCTTTTGCCAATGATCGGTGACTGGACCACGACTAAACTTGTCCCTGCCAATCCAATCCAAGTTTTGAAAATCTGGCGTTATGGTTGACAACTCCTAATTTAAAAAAAATAAAAAAATAAAAAAATAAAGGGGATTTGTTAATTTGAGCATTTCCATGTCAACAAATTTACAGGACACTTTGTATCTGTTCACTTTCTTACTCACCAATTGTAGCACCCTTGACCAGCAAGACCACTGCACTGGCAACGGATGCACTTTTTTTTCACACTGATCTGTCACTGGACCACGACTAAACTTGTCTCTGCCAATTCAATTCAAGTTTATAAACTCAGGCATAAGGGTTGCCAACTTCTATGTAAAAACAAAACAAAAAAATAGAAGGATTTGTTAATTCAAGCATTTTAATTTCCACAAATTTACTGAAAATTTTACATCTGTTCAGTTTCGTACGCATCAATTGCAGCATCCCTGGCCAGCAAGGCCAATGCACTGCAAACTTATGACACTTTCAAATGGTCTTTCACTGGAACACAACTAAACTTGTCTCTGCCAATCCAACTTTATAAAATCCAAAATTAGATTTGACAACTTCTATTTAAACAAAAAAAAAAGGGGATTTGTTAATTCAAGCATTTCTATTTCTACACATTTACACCACATTTTGCATCTGTTCAGTTTGTTAATTAACAATTGCATCACCCCTGACAACCAGAAAGATGACGGCCAATGGATGCGCCTTCTTTTCCCAAATATTTTCTGTCACTGTACCTGACCAAACTGTTTGGCCTTGGGAAAATTCAAAGTTTGCAAACTATTTTGAAAATAAAATAATGGGACTATATCATGATGCATCAAAAAAATGAATACAGATACACTGGTCACTGTCTGATAAACAGAAATCTTCACTCAATTACGAGCGACATGCTTTCCAGGTATACTCATTTGTTAATGCGGTTTCTACAGTTAAAACATAAAGTTAGAAACATGATAACACATTATTACATTAGATTTAAAGGTGCAGACAGTTTAACCTAAATTTTTATCACTAATGATCATCTTTATCTGCTGTAGTGTATGAAATTGTTTACAAAGAACTCCTTTAGTCTTATTCTGACATTTAAAATAGCTGATTTATTATGCAATATCACCACCTAAACTAAAGTTTTCTGCCCATAGAGCTAGAGTTTTCAATTTGTATAAACACAATAAGCAAAAAAAGTTAGTCCCAAAAGTGGGGTATACAGGAGATAAGATAATAAAATGTTAACTTTCATTTTATTTCTGTAACTATTTTGTTTTTGTTTACAGATAGATTTAAGATAAGGAAACATGATGATGATGTATGTTCCCTCAAAGTGATAAAGTAAAGAGATTTTATTATACCTACACCTCAAACATTTTTAATAGGTTTGTATTGTATTCAAACCATAAATTCAGCTATTTAATATACACTAATAAAATTGAAACTACTATTTCTCATACATTTCAGTGACTTTGTATAGCAAATGCAAAGTATAAAAACATTACAGGGAAACACCAATGTTTACAGTTTACTGTCCCTTAAAGGGACATTAAACACTAAACACATGCTAGATAGAATGATGCATTCAAAGAAAATATTAGCCCATGACTAACATGTAGATGTATTTTTTAAAGTTTCATTAGTTGTTTAAAAAGTGACAAAATAAGTGTAAAGTTTTAGTGCCTATAAAACACTGGGAGCTGCCATGTTGTAACTTGTGTTACCTTCTCTGCTGTGGCCAATTAGGGACAGTTATAAATAGGTCACTAGAGTGTGCAGCCAATGGCTGTGTGGAATATAACAGTGTTCTGCACTCCCATTTCTAACAGGAACTGAAAAGCTCACAATTTCAGAATGGAATTACAGGCAAAGAGGACAAAATAAATAATGAAAGTATATTGCAGAGTTGTTTTTATATATACAATTTATCATTTTATATTACCATCTCAAAGTGTTTAATGTCCCTTTAAAGATATACTGAACCCCCCCCCCCCCTGTCTCAAGGACTGACAACACCAGTGCATCAAACATCATAGACAGATCTCAGTCACAGCAAAACCCTTGCAAACAGATTTGCAGGGGGAAAAAAATAAACTAGTAAGCCACCTTGTAAAGGCTGCAGTTCAGGTGATACTTAGACACTGGCCAAGCAAGCTATTTAAAAATAACCACCAACATAAATTTGTGTCATCAACATAAGCAGGTGAAAAATCATCTACTGAGTTTATACAGGCTGCACTGTTTACAGTAGATTAGGTGATAATTACACAATATTGTTTTCTGCATTTAGGCACTGACTTGTTGCTTTATAGCTTATTTTTCTCCATGCTTATTGAGGACACAAAGTTATTATGGTGGTTATTAATAAAAAAAATTGTGTGTTCTTAACATAACAGTATATTTGGACACCAAATGGCTATAACATGTCACATGGCGGGGAAGCTAAAAGTATGCTAATGAGATACAGACTGAGTCACTGTAGGAATTTTTTTTAGGCTAAAACAATAAACATAATAAAATAGCTAGCCTATAGCTACCTCATTTAAAGACACCTATAGTGAGGCTAGGCAAAAAAAAATCCATTCTCATGCTGCCTTCATACTGTATATTATGACGTTTATTATAAAAACACAACAACTCAAGTTCTAGTTCCTAAGAAGTAATGAATTCCCTTGAAAAGCAAATCAATATATTAAACATGTTAAAAGACCATTGCTTTTAAGGCAAATTAATTACTTCTTAGGAAATAGGACTATCGTGCTGATTTATTTGTTCTCTATCTGTATTGAGCTTTATTTTTCCAGAGAAATATAATATAAGGAAGCAAGTGTGTGTACACAAAGTGATAACATAATGAGATCTGATATTACCTTCAAGCTCAACCCTCAACCCATTGTAATAGGCTGTGGCTTAAAAGCACAAAACAAGCTACTTCATATACACAAATAAACCTGAAGGCTGAAAATGCAATTTATCATACAATTTATACTCTGTCTGCAGCTGGTGTAACAAGCCATTGAAAATACATTAATATAAAAAAATAAACAATTACAGTGTACTGTCCCTTTTATCTCAGACTCTCTGTTAATCAAGTCACTAAGCAACTCCCTCTCAAAAAGAGTTTTATTCAAATTCAACAAGAGATTACATTACAACAATTTCTACATTGGATTAAACGTTTCTCCCCTGTCTGGCAAAACTGACTAGAATATTTTTTTTTCTCAAATTCAAGTAAGAAACAATTATTAACCCCTTCATAGCCATTAGCCAAATAGACAACATAGCAAATGTGATACATACACCTTTAGAGCACTCTGACTTTATATCAATCATGTACAGGGCCCGGAAATATAAAAACCATCCAAACAAATATTTTATAAATATTGAATATTTGAAATTCATTATTTTGGTTAACACAGGACAGGAGTAGGACAGGTAGTTTAAAATTTTGTTGCCTCAGAGTTTTATTTGATTTGAAATTGGCCCCCAAAAAACAAACATTTTATGTATAACAAATCATTAACAAATGGATAGTTTAAATGAGTAGCTAGCATTATTTTTAATAACTATCGTCGATTTGATTGTAATAGAATATAATATTATGCATATTCCCTTGCCTATTGGATATTTGGGAGGCCGTGTGACAGTGTAATAGTATATAATAGTATATTAATTAGTAGTAGACTAGGATTAAGGAAAATGGAAAAAAGCTACAGAGAAGTCAGAGTAGTTGAAGAGAACTTGATTTGAAGAATTGAAGTCAGACAGTTCTATTTGTTAGGTTAGCTCACTCCTATCTACTTAGATTATATGATAGTGCTGCATTTTACCAATCCACTGCTGGGAAAAAAAAACAGACTACGCTACTCCTCAGTGAGGTCCTGATCCCACACACACTCCCACTCTCGTCGTCTCTGTCTCTCTGACTGCTGCAACTCCCACTCTCTGTGCTCCTGCACTGACTGGTCTGCTCTGACTCATGTGGGTCGTGACGGAACCTTATTGCTCCAGCCCAGCCTCTGATGCTCCGCCTCCTCCCCTGTCAGCATCAGTCACCACCCTCTTAGCCTTCTAGCTGCTGAATGATTGGAGAATAAAAGTGTATATCCTCCAATCATTCCGATCGATGCCATGCATGCGTGCCTCCTCACTCAGTCACTCCTGTAAATTTCCCGGGCTAAAAATTGCGCCAAAAATTTAAAATGGTGCCAAAAATATGGCAGAAAAAATTTTTTTTTTGTTTTAACCGGTGCGGCGGGGGTCCCCTGACCACGGGGTCTAGGCGGCTGCCTCGTTAGCCTTGCCCAAAGGCCGGCCCTTTTCATATTCTTCTTTATAGTAGTGTCTTTTACATGCAGTTATATGAAAATTGGTGTATACTGTCCCTTTAAGGATTTTGAGGCACAAATAAACCCCACAAGGGAAATAGGTTACCAATTGCTGTTCCAATGAAATGTTTAATTAAACAGCAGAGTGTCAACTGTTTAAACCCAACTTGTTTAAAGGGGTATAAAAGTAAATACAAGTGCAAAAAGAAAATGCTCTAATGTGCTAGAGCATTTTACATAGTTAAAATCTCCTCCACAGCAGCAATGTACTACTGGGACCTAGATGAACACATCTGGTGACCCAATAACAAGAAGCATGTGTGTAGCCTAGGGTTGCCACCTTAGCCATAATTGGTGGCTATACTAGGGTTGTCCCCTCAAACATATTTTCCTGGACAGGTATGAGTCAGACATGCTGCAGGGAGGAACATGAATAGTGCTGTCAATAGAACACATTGCTCGATTGTTTCTATCTTGTGTATGAAAGAGCAGCAGTTAAACATATAAATATTGTTTTGTGCAAAAAACACGTGTTCCTCCCTGCAGCATGTATGACTCATACCTATCAAGAAAATATGATTGAGGGGACAACCCTAGTATAGCCACCAATCACCAGCTAGCTCCCAGCAGTGTACAGAGGCTCCTGAGCCTACCTAAGTATGCTATCAAACAAAGTAAGAAAAACAAAAATGAAAGTAAATAGAAAAGGTGTTTTTTTTTTAAGAAAGTTACTGTGCTGAATAAACCATTTATTTTTCTGTGGGAGTTCTACCCATCAGTGAGTGAGTCCCAGGATATAATTAGGCATTTCCTGTTAATTTCCCGTTAAATGGAAACTTACATTTTTGCACAAAACAATATTTATATGTTTAACTGTTGCTCTTTCATATACAAGATAGAAACAATTGAGCAATGTGTTACTTTAAACTTGAATCTTTGCATACTGTGGCATTGATAACAGTCTATCGGATGAGGCCTTTTCAGCTGTTTATCTGGTCAAAAGGCTACTTTTAGATTCAATGCAATCACAATAATGCATTTTCAGCTCTTTCCCATACACGCATCTATCATCGCTCTTGTGCCCTCATGCAGCTGACTTTTCAAATTCAACACCTCTAGGCACTTGATAAACAATTGTACCTTCATGGCTGGGTTTTTATCGGGGATGTACCTCCATGCACGCCATGCTTATACCTACATTATTTATCTTTTAAACTGGAATGCGTCTTCGTGGCTATGAGTACAATAATGTAGACGCAAGCATTCTTAAATAATACAATGTTGCAAGGCGTTGAATTCATGCTTTACAATTTAAAGGGACAGGAAACCCCAAAATGTTATTTCGTGATAAGAATAGAACATACCATTTTTAAAAAAAAATCCAATTTACTTCTATTATCAAATTTGCATCCTTCGCTGAAGGAACAGCATTGCACTACTGGCAGCTAGATGAACATATCTAGTTAGCCAATCACAAGAGACATATGTGTGAATGCACCAATCAGCAACTAGCTACCACTAGTGTAGGATATGTGTATATTCTTTTTCAACAAGGGATACCAAGAGAATGAAGAACATTTTAAAATAGAAGTGAACTTAAGTGTCTCAATATGACATGCTCTATCTGAATCATGCAAGTTTAATTTTGACTTTCTTATCCCTTTAAGTAATGTTAAAATCAAGTATAAGGGGGGGGGCGTGTCTGACCAGCAGCAGTGATGGCTGCTTTTCTACTTGGCTGAGTAAATGAGTTGATGAATCCGCTATTTATCACTTAGAGGATCTGTAATCTGAGTAATTTTCTAACATTGAAGCAGAGTTAAAGTGACGCTGCACAGATTACACTACTTTTCAGAGAGATTCCAGCCCGGAACACCGTAATAGATGAAGTGTGGAGCGGAGGTCATATAACGACCTAGGCCTTCATCTCGCCCTCCCTATATTTCTGTTGATACAGAACTAACAGCTGTATTTGCTGTAAGCTTTCCAACTATCAGGACCAATTCACAGCAAGATACTGACCACTGTGAACTTTTGGTAATAGAATCATTTGTACTGCAGCAAGAAATATTTTGTGCTATGCACAGATAAACCCTTTACATAAAGAAAGAGGCAGATTGGGATCTTAAGCTAATCCAACCCTGTTCCTGTTCACTGTTAATATGGCGACAAAAGTTGAGCTAATCCTAGAAGAGCTATGCCTAACGATGGAAGAACATTTTAATAGTCTCATCAGAGACGTGGAAACATTGCTAACTCCTTTACTTGACGTCACTTCAGTCAAAGGGACATCTCCGGCTATGCCAGATATATTGCACGAAGTGGCTTTTGCGACATATAACGAACCACTGCTGCACACTTTAGAGCTATCTCCTGAGTCCTCCCGTTTGGTGCGGGAGCCTAAGATTAAGATGACAAGATGGCGGGTGGAAAGCGCGGCACAGGTGGAATGTTTAGCATTTTGGCAGCACTCGGATGGAATTGTAGAGGAGTTACAGAGAGGAGCGCTCTGCCTTACCTCTTTAGGATCAACGGATCAGAGGATTGCATGCCTGACCTCGGACTATATTTTCCCTTTCTATTTGCCACTCTCGCCGGTACCAGAGAGAAAAGTGAGGGCCCAGCAGCTGACTTTCGTTTTTGAGCGCCAGTATTGGCACAGAGAGACAACATCGTTAACATTGGCTATGTGGAGCTGGCAAGTTTTCAATTCAGGACATTCTAGTCAGGCTCTTGTTTCTAATATGGTCAGACAGGGTGTGGGCTAAGAAGAGACATTAGGTCCAGACTTGATTCATTATGGTACACATAATATAATTCTCCGGGCGAACAGAGGAATGGTTCAAGTCTAATTACATTTATTTTATTTATCTGTGCATTTATTGTTAAAGTGCGCATGCCAAGAACTATTGATGCCATTTTTTTTTTTTCATTTAACCATCCCACCCCTGAGCCTTAGCTACAGTCTAGATAAGCTGGTGATCTGTTACTTAACAACTAGCCGTTTTGATGTAATAATCCTACTATCCATACATTTTATGTTCTCTGAGGTTCTACCTTTCATAAATGAAGGGAGCTTATAACCTGATTCCATAAGCGGTGCATACAGTTATTCATTATGGTAGTCCCGTGCCAGTTTGGTAGTACAGCTTCAACCCTAACCATTCAGGATGTCATTATACCTTATATTTTACCTAGTAATAGCTGGATTTTTCACTTTATCATGTAAATACATTTAACATCATTTTGACATAGCCTAACATGGTTTCTCATACTGTAGTTGTTCTTATATATTATTTGTAGAGATCTTTCTATGTGACTGCTGGAGTATTCAGTGTTACTATTTTGATCACCATCTGTGCCTAATTATATAGATCTAATGTACACCGAACTGCCTAACCTACAAGCTATATTACTTATCATGTTTTTTGTTTGTTGACATGTATATAGCCACTGTGCATAATCATATGGTTTAATACAGGGTATTGTATTATCTCTCATTTTCAGAACTGTTTCAATCGCATCTGAATATTACATAGAATGTATACTACCGGTATAGACATATTTGTTCCCTACATTTCCTACAAACCTTATAATATCCCTCTCACTTGTGTTATACTGTAAAATTAAGAGTTTAGTTCTATCTCTATAGCTGTTCACAATTTGTATGTTGTATATAATGCTTGATAGTTTAAATATCAAAATAATAACAAAAAAGAGGTTCTTCATCTGAGATCCAAGAGAGATCTCACTCTACTTGAAATTACCTACTATAATTGTGTATGTTATATATCATTGTGAGGTCCAAGAGTGGCCTTTTGGATTGTTCAGTGGGTATAAAGTATTAATGGCAACTGATGTGCATTTTAAGATTAAGCTATGTCATGCAATGTAATTATACACTGTATTTGTATATTTTTCAATGACATTTGTTATATGTTTGCCTTATCTGAAACCTTAATAAAAATATTTAAAATGAAAAAAAAAAAAAAAAATCAAGTATAAGACTATGGCCTAGATTTAGAGTTGGGCGGTAGCCGTCAAAACCAGCGTTAGAGGCTCCTAACGCTGGTTTTGGGCTACCGCCGGTATTTAGAGTCAGTCATTAAAGGGTCTAACGCTCACTTTCCAGCCGCGACTTTTCCATACCGCAGATCCCCTTACGTCATTTGCGTATCCTATCTTTTCAATGGGATCTTTCTAACGCCGGTATTTAGAGTCGTGTCTGAAGTGAGCGTTAGAAATCTAACGACAAAACTCCAGCCGCAGAAAAAAGTCAGTAGTTAAGAGCTTTCTGGGCTAACGCCAGTTTATAAAGCTCTTAACTACTGTGCTCTAAAGTACACTAACACCCATAAACTACCTATGTACCCCTAAACCGAGGTCCCCCCACATCGCCGTCACTCGATTAAATTTTTTTAACCCCTAATCTGCCGACCGCCACCTACGTTATACTTATGTACCCCTAATCTGCTGCCCCTAACACCGCCGACCCCTATATTATATTTATTAACCCCTAATCTGCCCCCCTCAACGTCGCCTCCACCTGCCTACACTTATTAACCCCTAATCTGCCGAGCGGACCGCACCGCTACTATAATAAAGTTATTAACCCCTAATCCGCCTCACTCCCGCCTCAATAACCCTATAATAAATAGTATTAACCCCTAATCTGCCCTCCCTAACATCGCCGACACCTAACTTCAATTATTAACCCCTAATCTGCCGACCGAATCTCGCCGCTACTGTAATAAATGGATTAACCCCGAAAGCTAAGTCTAAACCTAACACTAACACCCCCCTAAATTAAATATAATTTAAATCTAACGAAATAAATTAACTCTTATTAAATAAATTATTCCTATTTAAAGCTAAATACTTACCTGTAAAATAAACCCTAATATAGCTACAATATAAATTATAATTATATTATAGCTATTTTAGGATTTATATTTATTTTACAGGTAACTTTGTATTTATTTTAACCAGGTACAATAGCTATTAAATAGTTAAGAACTATTTAATAGCTAAAATAGTTAAAATAATTACAAAATTACCTGTAAAATAAATCCTAACCTAAGTTACAATTAAACCTAACACTACACGATCAATAAATTAATTAAATAAAATACCTACAATTATCTACAATTAAACCTAACACTACACTATCAATAAATTAATTAAATAAAATACCTACAAATAAATACAATTAAATAAACTAACTAAAGTACAAAAAATAAAAAAGAACTAAGTTACAAAAAATAAAAAAATATTTACAAACATTAGAAAAATATTACAACAATTTTAAACTAATTACACCTACTCTAAGCCCACTAATAAAATAACAAAGCCCCCCAAAATAAAAAAAATGCCCTACCCTATTCTAAATTAAAAAAGTTCAAAGCTCTTTTACCTTACCAGCCCTGAACAGGGCCCTTTGCGGGGCATGCCCCAAAGAATTCAGCTTTTTTGCCTGTAAAAAAAACACATACAATACCCCCCCCCAACATTACAACCCACCACCCACATACCCCTAATCTAACCCAAACCCCCCTTAAAAAAACCTAACACTAAGCCCCTGAAGATCTTCCTACCTTATCTTCACCTCGCCGGGTATCACACCGATCCATCCTGGCTCCAAAATCTTCATCCAAGCCCAAGCGGGGGCTAGACATCCATCATCCGACGGCTGAAGAAATCCAGAAGAGGGTCCAAAGTCTTCATCCTATCCGGGAAGAAGAGTAGATCTGGACCGGCAACCATCTTCTTCCAAGCGGCATCTTCTATCTTCATCCGATGAGGACCGGCTCCATCTTGAAGACCTCCACCGCGGACCCATCTTCTTCCGACGACTTCCTGACGAATGACGGTTCCTTTAAGGGACGTCATCCAAGATGGCGTCCCTCGAATTCCGATTGGCTGATAGGATTCTATCAGCCAATCAAAAATTAAGGTAGGAAAATTCTGATTGGCTGATGGAATCAGCCAATCAGAATCAAGTTCAATCCGATTGGCTGATCCGATCAGCCAATCAGATTGAGCTCGCATTCTATTGGCTGATCGGAACAGCCAATAGAATGCGAGCTCAATCTAATTTCGTTAGATTTAAATTATATTTAATTTAGGGGGGTGTTAGTGTTAGGGTTAGACTTAGCTTTAGGGGTTAATCCATTTATTACAGTAGCGGCGAGATTCGGTCGGCAGATTAGGGGTTAATAATTGAAGTTAGGTGTCGGTGATGTTAGGGAGGACAGATTAGGGGTTAATACTATTTATTATAGGGTTATTGAGGTGGGAGTGAGGCAGATTAGGGGTTAATAACTTTATTATAGTAGTGGTGCGGTCCACTCGGCAGATTAGGGGTTAATAAGTGTAGGCAGGTGGAGGCGACGTTGAGGGGGGCAGATTAGGGGTTAATAAATATAATATAGGGGTCGGCGGTGTTAGGGGCAGCAGATTAGGGGTACATAGCTATAATGTAGGTGGCGGTGGTGTACGGAGCGGCAGATTAGGGGTTAATAATAATATGCAGGTGTCAGCGATAGCGGGGGCTGCAGATTAGGGGTTAATAAGTGTAAGGTTAGGGGTGTTTAGACTCGGGGTACATGTTAGAGTGTTAGGTGCCGACGTAGGAAGTGTTTCCCCATAGAAAACAATGGGGCTGCGTTAGGAGCTGAACGCGGCTTTTTTGCAGGTGTTAGGTTTTTTTTCAGCTCAAATGGCCCCATTGTTTTCTATGGGGGAATCGTGCACGATCACGTTTTTGAAGCTGGCCGCGTCCGTAAGCACCGCTGGTATCTAGAGTTGCAGTGGTATGTTGAGTTGCCCTTTTTGGAGCCTAACGCACTGAAAACCCAGCCATTCTGTGAACTCTAAATACCAGCGGTATTTAAAAGGTGCGTGGGAAAAAAAGCATGCGTAGCTAACGCACCCCTTTGGCCGCAGAACTCTAATTTGTTTTCAGATCATGCCAAAATGGAATCTGCTCTTTAAAAAAAAAAAAAAAAACAATAGAAAGAAATATTGCATCAGTCAGTTTAGGTGACTACTCAGTTTCTATTTCGAAAACAGGTATTTTACCCATGAGCTTTTCTGTTGAAACTGTGGAATTTTAATAAACAAATTGATCTTGAATTAACATCTTTAATCTCTTCCTTTATTTGTACAGGTAAAACCTTCTTATGTCAATCCCCACCCTCTTCAGTCTTTTATTTCTTAGCTACTTTTGATTGCTTCCAGTTTCACATTGCTGCTGTCTATGGGACAATAATAATCTGCTGTGAGTATATCAGTATGGTAAAGGTAGTAATAATGAGGATACTTAGAATAAAGTGGGATAATATTCAGTATTATTATTATATGTAACAAATATATTATCATGTACAGTTTTTCAGCATCATGATATAGTGCAATATATTCATTTTTATTGTCCAGATACTCAGCATTATACTATGGTATGGTTTACTGATTAGCAGTACAGTATATATTGTGCATAATTATTGTATAAAAATGTTGTAACATTAAAAAGCATGTTGATACTGGATACCATCATAAATTGAAGTAAAATCATTTATCAGTGTATTATGTTTTAAGTTATAGACACTGTATAAAGGGTTTTCTATACAGTTTGCAATATTAAATAGTTATTTTGAGACTCTTTTTATGAAACTGTAATTTTCTTTCTGACTCTTCTCTTTTGTAGTTTTTTTCCCCACAACTAATATTTTGGTCCCTTTTAAATTTATTTTATTCTATGCTTGCCTTACTGTGCTATTCTCTTGTCTCTTGTGCACCTTATTTTGTATATTGTGACCATGGACCTTTGTCCTTTTTTGTACTCATCTGTATTATTTTGTGTACCTCTGCTTGTTCTGTGATCCTTTATTCCAACTACATACTGAATCCCTGTACATTTTTTTGGATAACTATATTCCTAAGCTGCTATGTGCCTCCTACATCTCACATGCAGTGCTATATTTATACTGCAAGATCACTGCTACCAGGATTTTACTATCAAGCTAAATCTAATGAAAGGTAAGGGTTAAGAGGAACTTGCTATGGTTACAAATTGGGGTTAAGATTAGCTTTTGAGAAGGGCTAGGGTTAATTGCAGGGCTAATGTTAGGGTTAAACAAATGATTGCACCTTGAATGCCAATGAGGGGAAAGCACTAGCTAATCGAAAGTTGATATGTTTGTTATGTGTGGGAGAAACTTTCATGACGTGTTTCTTGTCAGACAGTTCATTTTTACTGCAACTATTATTAAGGTCCTAATCTGATTCAACTAGTACTACAGGATGCCTATTATTTTACTTTCTGTTTTCCATATAAGCATAAGGCACAGGATATTTTTCCATTAGTAGATCACAGATCATCTGTCTTTTAATTAACCTCATCTAACCTGTTTAATATTGTGTCCCATTAAAATGAAAGGGACACTGTACCCACATTTTTTCTTTTGTGATTCAGATAGAGCATTACATTTTAATCAACTTTCTAATTTACTCCTATTATCAAATTTTCTTAATTCTCTTGGTATCTTTATTTGAAATGCAACAATGTAAGTTTAGATGCCGGCCCATTTTTGGTGAACAACCTGGGTTGTCCTTGGTGATTGGTGAATAAATTCAAAAAAAAGTGCTGTCCAGAGTCTGAACCACAAAATAAAAAATGTGGATGCAGTGTCCCTTGAAGGACGCTTAAAGGGACACTGAACCCACATTTTTTCTTTCACGATTCAGATAGAGCAGGCAATTTAAAACAACTTTCTATTTGACTCATATTATCAATGTTTCTTTGTTCTCTTTGTATCTTTATTTGAAAAAGCAGGAATGTGAGTTTACGAGCCGGCCAATCTTTGGTTCCGCACCTGGGTAGCGCATGCATATTGGTGGCTAAATGTAGCCACCAATCAGCAAGCGCTACCCAGGGTGCTGAAATAAAAATGGGCCAGCTCGTAACCTTACATTCCTGCTTTTTCAGATACAGATTCCAAGAGAATGAAGAAAAAATGAAAAATGAAAGAATACATTTGGTTTCAGTATCCCTTTAAAAAGGGCAAGTGTGTTATTTAGTTAAACTGTTAATACACAGAAGAAAAAGTAGCAATGTTCAGTAGCTATTAAAAATAACGCCTAGATTTAGAGTTTTGTCGGTAAAGACCCACGTAGCTAACGCTGCTTTTTTTCCAGCGCACCCTTTAAACAACGCTGGTATTGAGAGTTGTCTGAGTGGCAGTGTTCGGCTCAGAAAAGGGAGCGTTGGGCATAATTTAGATCCACTTCAACCCTCAATACCAGCGTTGCTTACGGTAGTGGTAAGCTGTCAAAACGTGCTCGTGCACGATATCCCCATAGGAAACAATGGGGCAGTTTGGGCTGAAAAAAAACCTAACACCTGCAAAAAAGCAGTGTTCAGCTCCTAATGCAGCCCCATTGTTTCCTATGGGGAAACACTTTCTAAGTCTACACCTAACACCCGAACATGAACCCCGAGTCTAAACACCCCTAACCTTACACTTATTAACCCCTAATCTTTCGCCCCCGCTATCGCTGACACCTGCATTTTATTATTAACCCCTAATCTGCCGACCGGACACCGCCGCCACATACATTATCCCTATGAACCCCTAATCTACTGCCCCTAACATAGCCGACACCTATATTATATTTATTAACCCCTAATCTGCCCCCCCAACGTCAATGCAACCTAACTACAAGTATTAACCCCTAATCTGCCGACCGGACCTCGCCGCCACTATAATAAATGTATTAACCGCCGCACTCCCGCCTCGCAAACACTATAATACATTTTATTAACCCCTAATCTGCCCTCCCTAACATCGCCGCCACCTACCTACAATTATTAAGCCCTATTCTCCCGCCCGCAACGTCGCTGCTACTATAATAAAGTTATTAACCCCTAAACCGAAGTCTAACCCTAAACCTAACACCCCCCTAACATAAATGTAATTTAAATTAAACAAAATAATATTCCTATAATTAAATAAATTATTCCTATTTAAAACTAAATACTTACCTATAAAATAAACCCTTATATAGCTACAATATAAATAATAATTACATTATATCTATTTTAGGATTTATATTTATTTTACAGGCAACTTTGTATTTATTTTAACTAGTTACAATAGCTATTAAATAGTTATTAACTATTTAATAGCTACCTAGTTAAAATAATTACAAAATTACATGTAAAATAAATCCTAAACTAAGTTACAATTAAACCTAACACTACACTATCATTAAATTAATTAAATAAATGACCTACAATTAGCTAAACTAAAATACAATTAAATAAACTAATCTATAATACAAAAAAAATTACAAAAAATATAAAAAATATTACAAGAATTTTAATCTAATTACACCTAATCTAAGCCCCCTAATAAAATAAGAAAAACCCCCAAAATAAAAAAAATTCCCTACACTATTCTAAATTACAAAAGTAATCAGCTCTATTACCAGCCCAAAAAATGGCTTTTTGCGGGGCATTGCCACAAAGTAATCAGCTCTTTTACCTGTAAAAGAAAATATAATACCCCCCCAACATTACAACCCACATACCCCTATTCTAACCCACCCAAACCCCCCTTAAAAAAAACTATCACTAACCCCCTGAAGATCTCCCTACCTTGAGTCGTCTTCACTCAGCCGAGCCACAGTCTTCATCCAATCCGGGGTATGTGGTCCTCCATCCGGTAGAAGTCTTGATCCAAGCAGCAAAGAAGAGGTCATCCATCCAGGCGATGTCTTCTTCCAAGCGTCATCTTCTATCTTCTGTCTTCCGGATCCATCTTCATCCCGCCGACGCGGAACATCCTCCTTCCCCGACGGACTAACAACGAATGAAGGTTCCTTTAAGGGACATCATCCAAGATGGCATCCCTCGAATTCCGATTGGCTGATAGGATTCTATCAGCCAATCGGAATTAAGGTAGGAAAAATCTGATTGGCTGATTCAATCAGCCAATCAGATTGATGTTGCATTCTATTGGCTGATCGCAACAGCCAATAGAATGCAAGCTCAATCTGATTGGCTGATTGGATGAGCCAATCAAATTGAACTTCATGAATCAGCCAATCAGATTTTTCCTACCTTAATTCCTATTGGCTGATAGAATCCTATCAGCCAATCGGAATTCGAGGGACGCCATCTTGGATGACGTCCCTTAAAGGAACCTTCATTCATCGTTAGTCCATCGGGGAAGGAGGGATGTTTCGCGTCGGCGGGATGAAGATGGATCCGGAAGACAGAAGATAGAAGATGCCGCTTGGAAGAAGACATCGCCCGGATGGAAGACCTCTTCTTTGCCGCTTGGATCAAGACTTCGCCCGGATGGAGGACCTCTTCTTTGCCGCTTGGATCAAGACTTCTACCGGATGGAGGACCACATCGCCCGGATTGGATGAAGACTTCGGCTCGGCTGAGTGAAGACGACTCAAGGTAGGGAGATCTTCAGGGTTTTTTTAAGGGGGGTTTGGGTGGGTTTTATAGTAGGGGTATGTGGGTGGTGGGTTGTAATGTTGGGGGGGTATTGTATTTTCTTTTAAAGGTAAAGAGCTGATTACTTTGGGGCAATGCCCCGCAAAAAGCCCTTTTAAGGGCTGGTAATAGAGCTGATTACTTTTGTAATTTAGAATAGGGTAGGGAATTTTTTTATTTTGGGGGGCTTTTTTATTTTATTAGGGGGCTTAGATTAGGTGTAATTAGATTAAAATTCTTGTAATATTTTTTTATTTTTTGTAATTTAGTGGGGTTTTTTTGTATTATAGATTAGTTTATTTAATTGAATTTTAGTTTAGCTAATTGCAGGTAATTTATTTAATCCATTTAATGATAGTGTAGTGTTAGATTTAATTGTAACTTGTAATTGTTAGGATTTATTTTACATGCAATTTTGTAATTATTTTAACTAGGTAGCTATTAAATAGTTAATAACTATTTAATAGCTATTGGACCTAGTTAAAATAAATACAAAGTTGCCTGTAAAATAAATATAAATCCTAAAATAGATACAATGTAATTATTATTTATATTGTAGCTATATTAGGGTTTATTTTATAGGTAAGTATTTAGTTTTAAATAGGAATAAATTATTTAATTATAGGAATATTATTTCGTTTAATTTAAATTATATTTATGTTAGGGGGTGTTAGGGTTAGACTTAGGTTTAGGGGTTAATAATTTTATTATAGTAGCGGCGACGGTGCGGGCGGGAGATTAGGGGTTAATAATTGTAGGTAGGTGACGGCGATGTTAGGGAGGGCAGATTAGGGGTTAATAAAATGTATTATAGTGTTTGCGAGGCGGGAGTGAGGCGGTTTAGGGGTTAATACATTTATTATAGTAGCGGGGAGGTCCGGTCGGCAGATTAGGGGTTAATAATTGTAGTTAGGTAGCTTAATAAATATAATAAAGGTGTCGGCGATGTTAGGGGCAGTAGATTAGGGGTTCATAGGGATAATGTAGGTGGCAGCGATGTCCGGTCGGAAGATTAGGGGTTAAAAAATGTAATTATAGAGTTTGCAATGTGGGGGGGCCTCGGTTTAGGTGTTCATAGGTAGTTTATGAGTGTTAGTGTACTTTGTAGCACAGTAGTTAAGAGCTTTATATTCCGGCGTTAGCCCATAAAGCTCTTAACTACTGACTTTTTTTGTCGGTAGGAGTCTTGTCGGTAGAGGGTCTACCGCTCAGTTCTTCCAAGACTCCAAATACCAGCGTTAGGCAGATCCCATAGAAAAGATAAGATACGCAATTGACGTAAGGGGATCTGCGGTAGCCTGGAGTCGCGGTAAGGAAGTGAGCGGTAGACCCTTTCCTGGCTGACTCTAAATACCAGCGGGCGGTAAAAAGCAGCGTTAGGACCCCTTAACGCTGCTTTTGACGGCTAACGCCAAACTCTAAATCTAGCCGTAAGTGTCTATTATTGTGCATAAATGAGCATTTGATTCTGACATTGTGATATACAGTGGATGTCTTTATTTATGGGAATATAAAAAAAGACAAAAAAGTACATTTGTGTATTTAGAAATGGTACAAGATCTGCAAAATAAATTGCCAAATGTGGAATAAAATCGGAGAACGCGATAAAGAAATTACTGGATCTGATCTTTAAGGAAATGAAAGTCAAGCCAAGTAAATTGCAAAAGTAAACAGATTTTTATTCTGTGAAACATTCTTGACTATATTAACCCCTTAAGGACAAGGCCATTTTTCAATTTCTTTCCCTTAAGGACCAGGGCTATTTTTACATTTCTGCTGTGTTTGTGTTTAGCTGTAATTTTCCTCTTACTCATTTACTGTATCCACACATATTATATACCGTTTTTCTCGCCATTAAATGGACTTTCTAAAGATACCATTATTTTCAACATATCTTATAATTTACTATAAAAAAATTTATAAAATATGAGGAAAAAATGGAAAAAAACACACTTTTTCTAACTTTGACCCCCAAAATGTGTTACACATCTACAACCACCAAAAAACACCCATGCTAAATAGTTTCTAAATTTTGTCCTGAGTTTAGAAATACCCAATATTTACATGTTCTTTGCGTTTTTCGCAAGTTATAGGGCAATAAGTACAAGTAGTACTTTGCTATTTCCAAACCACTTTTTTTCAAAATTAGCGCTAGTTACATTGGAACACTGATATCAGTCAGGAATCCCTGAATATCCCTTGACATGTATATATTTTTTTTTAGAAGACATCCCAAAGTAATGATCTAGGCCCATTTTGGTATATTTCATGCCACCATTTCACCGCCAAATGAGATCAAATAAAGAAAAAATTCACTTTTTCATAATTTTTTTCACAAACTTTAGGTTTCTCACTGAAATTATTTGCAAACAACTTGTGCAATTATGGCATAAATGGTTGTAAACGCTTCTATGGGATCCCCTTTGTTCATAAATAGCAGACATATATGGCTTTGGCATTGCTTTTTGGTAATTAGAAGGCCGCTAAATGCCACTGCGCACCACACATGTATTATGCCCAGCAGTGAAGGGGTTAATTAGGGAGCATGTAGGGAGCTTCTAGGGTTAATTTTAGCTTTAGTGTAGTGTAGTAGACAACCCCAAGTATTGATCTAGGCCCATCTTGGTATATTTCATGCCACCATGTCACCGCCAAATGCGATCAAATAAAAAAAAATTTTAAATTTTTTACAATTTTAGGTTTCTCACTGAAATTATTTACAAACAACTTGTGCAATTATGGCATAAATGGTTGTAAATGCTTCTCTGGGATCCCCTTTGTTCAGAAATAGCAGACATTTATGGCTTTTGTGTTGCTTTTTGGTAATTAGAAGGCTGCAAAATGCTGCTGCGCATCACACGTGTATTATGACCAGCAGTGCAGGGGTTAATTAGATAGCTTTTAGAGAGCTTGCAGGGTTAATTTTAGCTTTAGTGTAGAGATCAGCCTCCCACCTGAGAGATCCCACCCCCTGATCCCTCCCAAACATCTCTCTTCCCTCCCCCACCCCACAAATGTCCCCGCCATCTTAAGTACTGGCAGAAACTCTGCCAGGCGTGCACATTGCACATTCAGGAACCGGATGCCGGGTAGCGATGGGCCACCTCCCTGAAGCTGCTCCCACCCACCAACGATCGGGCCCATCACTACCGGTGCAGAGAGGGCCACAGAGTGGCTCTCTCTGCATCGGTTTTGGAAAAAAGGTATTGCAGTGATGCCTCAATGTCGAGGCATCACAGCAATACCTTGAAAGCGGCTGGAAGCGATCAGGATCGCTTCCAGCCGCTTTAAACCCTGATGTCGTACAGGGTACGTCGCTGGTCTTTAAAGACCAGGTTGGGTGCGACGTACCCTGTACGACATGCGTCGTTAAGGGGTTAAACTGGAAGCCCTTTCAATATAAACAGCAATATAGGGTTACTAATTGTTAAGGAGTTTATTTTTTTTGTAACTTCCGTAAATTGCTTTATTTATATTAGTAATTACACAACTTACCTTTTCTCTGTAAAAAAACAAAACAATTACAGGAATGTGAAAATCAATAGTATACTGGTGTTGTATTTTGGGCAGGATATATAGAGATATACAGAAATATATAGGGATATCTATTTAAAAATACTTAGAACATATTCCCTATGTGAAGAACATTGGCATGTGAAATATTTACAGTACATACACAGTTAAAGGGACAGTATACACTCATTTTCATATAACTGCATGTAATAGACACTACTATAAAGAATAAAATGCACAGATACTGATATAAAAATTTAGTATAAAACTGTTTTAAAACTTACTTAGAAGCTCTTAGTTTAGCTCTGTTGAAAAGGTAGCTGGAAATCCCACTGCAAGTGGGAAATAATATAATATAATAATTTCTCAGTCTCTTTATTAGAATGCAACCAGAAAATACAGGATAATTGTATGCAGTATAAACAACAGAAAAAAAAAAAAACACAGAAAAAATGCTTTTATAGGCTAAAGAGATAAGTATTTAGTGTGACCTCCCCAGCAACCTGGCTTTCATAAACCTAATGGAATGGAACCCTAATTAATGTCATTACTAACGCCTGTATTTGTCAACTATTTAATGTCAAAGGGGCATATTTATGATTGTCCGCTGCACATCGATAAATGCCGACAGCATACGCTCTCGGCATTTATCATTGCACCAGCAGTTCTTGTGAACTGCTGGTGCAATACCGCCCCCTGCCGATTTGTGGCCAATCGGCCGCTAGCTAGGGGTGTCAATCAACCTGATCGTATTCGAGCATACACTGTCGGCATTTATCATTGCACAAGCAATTAACAAGAAATGCTTGTGCAATACTGCTCCCTGCAGATTCGCGACTAATCAGCCGCTAGCAGAGGGTGTCAATCCCTCCTCAAAGGTGGCGGACGAGTTAAGGAGCAGCGGTCTTAAGATTGCTGCTTCTTAACTTATGTTTCCGAGAAGCCTAAAGGCTCGCACGAAAATAGTTGCATTCAGGGCCATTCGGCCCTTGATAAATCGGCCCTGTGGTATGAGTTTAATACATTGGAAGCTTTCTAATAAGATCACAGAATTTGACAGCCATAAACTCATACTTTTGGATCAGCAAGGCCACTCTCAAAGGGAAATCAGCAAACTGGATACTCAAGATGTGGTATTCAAGCTGTTATAAAGAAATTTAAAATAAGTATGAATGGCCATTAAATGTTGCTAAAACAACAAATCTAATGGTGGCCAAAGACTTTTGCACAGCTATATATATATATATATTTATATATACAGGCAGTCCCCGGGTTACAGACATCTGACTTAAGTACAACTTGTACTTACAAACTGAGAAAATAGAGCTTTATCACCAATCCTTCTTTCCAGGATAACCCAAAATACTCAAAATCCAATTGTCACAAGGACAGAAAGTGATGTGAAATTTTCTGAACAGGGGTACAGATAGCAAAATAAACTTTTCCCTATGCTATCTAAAACTAAAAACATGTTTGGCTAGAGTTTCACCTAAAAAAAGTATCTGTTCCAACTTACATACAAATTCAACTTAAGAACAAACCTGCAGATCTTGTTCGTAACCTGGGGACTGCCTGTATATATATATATATATATATATATATATATATATATATATATATAAAAATATGTGTGTATAGATATGTATGTATGTGTTTATATATGTGTATATATGTGTTTATATATGTATATATGTTTGTAAATGCATATATACACATATAAATACATAAATACATACAAAGCTTGTCTTTGAAATATTATGTTAGTCCAATAAAAAAGGTATCACTGCATACTGCAATACTTTGTTTTTTGAGCACTATATATATATATATATATATATATATATATATATATATATATATATATATATATATATTTATAAATACACATATTTAGATATGTGTATGTGAGAAATTACTGGATCTGATTTAAGGAAATAAAAACCATGCCAAGTAAATTGCAAAAGTAAACAGATTTTTATTCTGTGAAACATTCTTGATCGGATTAAACAGGAAGCCCTTTCAATACAAACAGCAGTTTACGGTTACTAAGGTCAGAGAGCAACCTGGGTCTATTGATAAGGTGTTTATACATTTTGTATCTTCCGTATGCTGCTTTATTCATATTAGTATTTACACAACTTACTTTTCTTTGTAAATTAAAGGGATGTGGAAATCAATATAAGTTAAACTTAAGCTTTCATGATTCAGATAGAGCTTTCAATTTTAAACATCTTAATTTACTTGTGATATCTTTCTTGGTTACCTCATTATCCTTTGTTGAAAACATAGCTAGTGGTCTCAAGAGCAGCAATGCACTACTGGTGGTTGTACTTCAACAAAGATACCAAAACAATGAAGCAAATTTCATAAAAGAAATACATTAGAAAGTTGTATAAAATGACATGTTCTATATTTCCCTATAATAGGCTAGAATACGAGTGGAACGCAAATTAGAGCTCCCGTTTGAAAATGTAATTCGCTAGAAGTAAGCTTTTTGCATGCATCAGATAGTGCGTGTATTACAAGTTGAAAGTAAAAAGATTTCGCACAAGCGCTAACTCGTTGCGAGCAAAAAGCCGAACTTCAAATATTGTGAACATATACCCCCATAGTCTTAAATAGAGCACGAAAATGGAGAAGAAAAACATCATTACTTGCAAGCAAACCCGATTGCGTTTACTCAAGTGTGCTAACCCAACATGAAATATGAATATTTCACTATCCAATGTTGTTCACATGTTCTATTTATTCTTAAATACACACATATATATATATATATATATATATATATATATATATTTATATATGATAAATTTTTGATAAAACATATAAATATATATAGAGGTATAGATATACAGTATACATATATGTATAGGAATATCTATTAAAAATTACAAAGAACATACTATTCCCCTTTCTGAAGAACATTGGCATGTGAAATATTACATACATAAACACTTTATTAAATATGAATACTGCATAATTATGATTTTTCATGTTTACAGCTACTTGACCGCTAAGGGCTCCAATGCACTTTTATATATATATGTCTATATGTGTATACATATGTATTTATGTGTTTACATATGTCTGTAAATAAATATATACTCATATAAATAGATAAATACATATGTACACATTTATTAACACACACATATACAGGGCTTGAAATATCAAGTGGTCCACTAGTCCTGGACGACTTACAAATTTGACCTTTTCCCCATTTTTAACAGTGAGTGGACTAGTAACTTTTCCCTCTGGCCTACTAGCTTTTAACCCCTGACTATTAAAACATAGTGACATTATACCACAACTATATATATATATATACAGTATCTAACAAAAGTGAGTACACCCCTCACATTTTTGTAAATATTTTATTATATCTTTTCATGTGACAACACTGAAGAAATGACACTTTGCTACAATGTAAAGTAGTGAGTGTACAGCCTGTATAACAGTGTTAATTTGCTGTCCCCTCAAAATAACTCAACACACAGCCATTAATGTCTAAACCAAAAGTGACTACACCCCTAAGTGGAAATGTCCAAATTGGGCCCAAAGTGTCAATATTTTGTGTGGCTACCGTTATTTTCCAGCACTGACTTAACCCTCTTGGGCATGGAGTTCACCAGAGCTTCATAGATTGCCACTCGAGTCCTCTTCCACTCCTCCATGACGACAAGCGTATGGTCTGAGCACTGACAGGCTGACCCCCCATCCCTTCAACCTCTGCAGCAATGCTGGCAGCACTCATAGGTCTATTTCCCAAAGACAACCTCTGGATATGACGCTGAGCACGTGCACTCAACTTCTTTGGTCGACCATGGCAAGGCCTTTTCTGAGTGGAACCTGTCCTGTGAAACCGCTGTATGGTCTTGCCCACCATGCTGCAGTTCAGTTTCAGGGTCTTGGCAATCTTCTTATAGCCTAGGCCATCTTTATGTAGAGCAACAATTCTTTTTTTCAGATTTGCAGAAAGTTCTTTGCCATGAGGTGCCATGTTGAACTTTCAGTGACTAGTACGAGAGAGATAACACCACATTTAACACACCTGCTCCCATTCACACCTGAGACCTTGTAACACTAACGAGTCACTTTTGTTGTCAACGGTTTAGACATTAATGGCTGTGTTGAGTTATTTTGAGGGGACAGCAAATTTACACTGTTATACAGGTTGTACACTCACTACTTTACATTGTAGCAAAGTGTCATTTCTTCAGTGTTGTCACATGAAAAGATATAATTAAATATTTACAAAAATGTGAGGGGTGTACTCACTTTTGTGAGATACTGTATATATATATATATATATATATATATGTTACAGGTAAACTCAGATATCCTAGGATTACCCGGGTAATACTGACATTACCCAGTGACTCTACATAAAGCCCAATGAAATATCATACAGCTGGCTTTACCCAGGTAATCCTAGGATTACCCAAACGCTTCTGGATAAAGCATTACACATATATACGGTGCACTGTAATATCCCCACCTTCAATATTTTTTTTGCCTCTGTATTGGGGGGTTCAAGGGGGGTACCCTGTCGATGATCTGGCATCCACCCCAAGTGAACCTTGGGGAATGAGGTTTACAAGGGGGGCTTCACCTCCCTTGAACCCCCCAGGCGGAGGCAAAAAAGATAATGAAGATGGGGGTATTACAGTGCATCGTTTAAAATGTTACAACACCGGCTTCTGGATTATGTGTGGGTTGTAGGAAGTGATGAGCAAAATGGCTGCAGATAGTGATGTTCGTGTTGTTTTAGGATTACCCAGGTAAAGCCAGATGTATGATTTTACATTGGGCTTTACCCAGAACCGCAGGGTAATGTCAGTTTTACCAGGTTAATCCTAGGATTACCCGATATCTGACTTTACCCATAACATATACATACATATGTACATAGATATACATATTTAGACAGTGTATGTAGGTATCGCTGTCAAGTCCTTTGCCACATATCATTGAACCCTTACAACTGTTTTATGCAATATCTTTTTTTTATAATTTTTATCATACAGTGTTATTATGAGTGTAACTGTACTATACAATGTATTTTTATGTGTTTTGTGCAACTTTTTTGAATCGTGTAATGGGCTAGATGTCAAGTGGTACATTAACTGCTGTGCGTAAGTAATAAGTGGTTTATCACGGCTCTTTTTGTGCTTCAGAAGTAGAACAACTTCAGAGCTCTGGTTACGCGAGTTGCACAAAAAAACAGCAAAAATACATTTAAAAGCACAGTAACACTAATAATAACCCTGTCTGATAAAACATTAAACAAGTTATAAGGGCTTAAAGATATGAGGTTTCAGGTGTTAGAACAAAAAAAAGGCATGCAAAGGGCTTTAACATACATATTCATACATACATATGTCTAAATATGTATATGAATGTATGTATATGTATATATATATATATATATATATATATATTAATATGCTTGTACATATGTGTTTATGGATTCATATGTGTGGATATTTGTATTTACAGATTTATAAACACATATAAACACACATATATATATATATATATATATATATATATATATATATATGTATACATATGTAAGTGCATTAGAGCACATTACAGTCAAGTAGCTGAAAACAGCTGATTTGAATTTGAATTTAAAAATCAGCCAATAGTAATGCAAGGGTAGCCCTATATAAGGGTGAACCTTGCATTCAAACTTCAGTGTGCACCGAGTGACCACATGAAGAGGACGTTGGCGACGGAAGATACGAAGCTGCTTAGATGCCTGAGATACAGGCGTCTAAGCAGCATGCCCCCTTTCCCTATACTTTGTATTGTAATTTTTTAATAAAGTTGCACGGTGACTTCATCACGTCATTGCGCGTGACGTCACCGTGCAAAACGTGAAGCCCCGGCGATGCCTGTCACTATGCAGGCCCGATCACCGGGGTAGGAGTGGGTGGGAGCCCCCAGATCTCCCTCAAGGTGGGAGAGTGCTAGCGACGGCTCTGAGCCGTCGTTAGCACCAGAGTGGGAAACTCTGCGACGGCTCAGAGCCATCGTTAGCACTCAAGGGGTTAAGATATATTTTCCTTATTGTGTCTGTATTTAGAATCAAGCACTTCACTATCCATCATCAGCTAGTGACTGTTCTACAGGGCTTTAAATCATCCATACCTGCTGCTGTCCCATTATGCCTAGCCACACCCTTAACCACGTCACTACCCTCCAGACCACCCACCTCTGCCCAACTCTGCCTACATCTGTTCTGTCTCCATCCATGAAACACCTGCAACTCTATCCTCAAGTCTCACTGACATTGTCCTAAATTGTCACAATCTTCCTTTCACATGCACTGAGCTCTGCAGGGGCGGTGCTTTCGTCCCCTAAAATTTAATTTCTGGAGCTGTCAATGCCATATTACATTTACATTGTGCCTACAGTAGGTCTTAAAAATAAATAATTGGGGATTTTATTATTCCAGTGACTGAGTTGCGGAATGATGGCAAGAATGGGAAGGTAAAGGCAAAATAAATTCAATTGCTTGGTAAATATTTTTTTTTAGTAAATTCAAGTTTGTATTTATTATACTATATTTGTCCCACAGATTGGTACACGATGTTGTTACAATCCATCAGATGCCATTTTGTTCTCCTCAGCATTTCAGTCCTCATCACCGGAATTTATGGCAAGTACACCACATATTTTATGTGTAAACCAATATCTTGCTTGTAAACTTTTTATTATTCATATTCACCAAGATTACGAGTTTTGTGCTAAACAGGGTGCGATAATAATGCCAAAAAATTTGCTGTATTTCCCTATTCAAGCGCTGCCATTACGAGTTACTGAAAAGCCTCTTTCAGTTGTGCGATATGGTGCGTTAAGCTCCAAATCGCACAAAAAACGAGGGCTGAGTTGATGTGCTCGTGCATGCTTTTCCCCATAGACATCAATGCGGAGAAAGTGTTAGAAGAAAAAATAACATCTAAAGTGCGGAATGGCGATCGCTACCCCATTGATGTCTATGGGGGAAAGAAAGTTACATTTAAAGCTAAGACCCTTACATAAACCCCTAGTCTAAAAACCCTTAATCCGCCTCCCCCGACATCGCCAACACTATAATAACGTTATTAACCCCAAAAACCGCCGCTCCCCGACATTGCTGCCACTAAATAAACCTATTAACCCCTAAACCACCGCCCCCACATCACAAAACACTAAATTAAACTATTAACCCCTAAACCTAACACCCCCTAACTTTAAATTAAAATTACAATATAACTATATTTAAATAAAGAAAAACTTACCTGTGAAATAAAAATAAACCTAACATTAAACTATAAATTAACCTAACCTTACTATTCTAATAAAATAAAAAACTACCAATTTAAAATCATAAATTACAAATGAAAAAAAACTAATCCTAAGAAAAAAATGAAAAATAAAAATTAACACTAAAATTACGAAAAATAAAAAACACTTGGCTAGATTACGAGTTTTGCGGTAAGCTGAAAAAGCAGCGTTAACAGGTCCTAACACTGCTTTTTCACTACCGCTGCTATTATGAGTCTTGCAGGTTTAGGGGCCCCATACACTTTTTTGGCCTTACCGCAAACCGATTTACGTAAACTTCGTAAACCCTTTTTTCTATGGGACTTCCATAGCACCGGTATTAGGCCAAAAAGTGAGCGGTACACCCTCTACTTCCAAGATTCCTAACGCATTTTAAAGTCAGTAGTTGAGTTTTATGGTACAACGCCGTAGCATAAAACTCATAACTAAAGTGTTAAAAAGTACACTAACACCCATAAACTACCTATTAACCCCTAAACCGAGGCCCTCCAGCATCGCAAATACTAAAATAAAATTATTAACCCCTAATCTGCCGCTCCGGACATCGCCGCCACTAGAATAAACATATTAACCCCTAAACCGCCTCATTCCCGCCTCGCAAACACTAGTTAAATATTATTAACCCCTAATCTGCCACCCCTAACATCGCCGCCACCTACATTATATTTATTAACCCCTAATCTGACGTCCCCAACGTCGCCGCCACTATATTAAATGTATTAACCCCTAAATCTAAGTCTAACCCTAACACCCCTTAACTTAAATATAATTTAAATAAATCTAAAGAAAATTACTAAATATTTACCTATAAAATAAACCCTAAGCTAGCTACTATATAACTAATAGTTACATTGTAGCTAGCTTAGGGTTTATTTTTTATTTTACAGGCAAGATTGTATTTGTTTTAACTAGGTAGAATAGTTATTAAATAGTTAATAACTATTTATTAACTACCTAGCTAAAAAAAATACAAATTTACCTGTAAAATAAAACCTAACCTAAGTTACACTAACACCTAACACTACACTATAATTAAATAAATTCCCTACATTAAATACAATTAAATAAATTAAATTAGCTAAATTACAAAAAAAAACAACACTAAATTACAGAAAATAAAAAACAAATTACAGATCTTTAAACTAATTACACCTAATCTAATAGCCCTATCAAAATAAAAAAAGCCCCCCAAAATAAAAAAACCCTAGCCTAAACTAAACTACCAATAGCCCTTAAAAGGGCCTTTTGCGGGGCATTGCCCCAAAGAAATCTGCTCTTTTTCCTGTAAAAAAAAATACAAACACCCCCAACAGTAAACCACCCACATAACCAACCCCCCAAATAAAATACTAACTAAAAAAACCTAAGCTCCCCATTGCCCTGAAAAGGGCATTTGGATGGGCATTGCCCTTAAAAGGGCATTTAGCTCTTTTGCAGGCCCAAAGCCCTAACCTAAAAAATAAACCCACCCAATACACCCTTAAAAAAATCCTAACACTAACCCCCGAAGATTCACTTACCGGGAGACGTCTTCATCCAAGCGGCAAGATGTCCTCAACGAAGCCGGCAGAAGTTGTCCTCCAGATGGGCAGAAGTGGTCCTCCAGATGGGCAGAAGTCTTCATCCAGACGTCATCTTCTATCTTCATCCTTCCGGCGCGGAGCGGGTCCATCTTCAAGACATCCGACGCGGAGCATCCTCTTCAAACGACGGCTTCTTCGTAATGAATATCTCTTTAAGTGACGTCATCCAAGATGGTGTCCCTTAGTTTCCGATTGGCTTATAGTATTCTATCAGCCAATTGGAATTAAGGTAGAAAAAATCCTATTGGCTGATGCAATCAGCCAATAGGTTGAGCTGGCATTCTATTGGCTGTTACAATCAGCCAATAGAATGCAAGCTCAATCCTATTGGCTGATTGGATCAGCCAATAGGATTGAAGTTCAATCCTATTGGCTGATCCAATTAGCCAATATGATTTTTTCTACCTTAATTCCGATTGGCTGATAGAATTCTATCAGCCAATTGGAATCTAAGGGACGCCATCTTGGATGACGTCAATTAAAGAGATATTTATTACGAAGAAGCCGTCGTTTGAAGAGGATGCTCCGCGTCGGATGTCTTGAAGATGGACCCGCTCCGCGCCGGAAGGATGAAGATAGAAGATGCTGTCTGGATGAAGACTTCTGCCCATCTGGAGGACCACTTCTGCCCGTCTGGAGGACCACTTCTGCCGGCTTCGTTGAGGACATCTTGCCGCTTGGATGAAGACTTCTCCCAGTAAGTGAATCTTCGGGGGTTAGTGTTAGGATTTTTGTAAGGGTGTATTGGGTGGGTTTATTTTTTAGGTTAGGGCTTTGGGCCTGCATAAGAGCTAAATGCCCTTTTAAGGGAATTGCCCATCCAAATGCCCTTTTCAGGGCAATAGGGAGCATAGGTTTTTTTAGTTAGTATTTTATTTGGGGGGTTGGTTGTGTGGGTGGTGGGTTTTAAGGGCTATTGGTAGTTTAGTTTAGGCTAGGGTTTTTTTATTTTGGGGGGCTTTTTTTATTTTGATAGGGCTATTAGATTAGGTGTAATTAGTTTAAAGATCTGTCATTTGTTTTTTTTATTTTCTGTAATTTAGTGTTTGTATGTTTTTGTGATTTAGCTAATTTAATTTGTTTAATTGTATTTAATTTAGTTAATTTATTTAATTGTAGTTTAGTGTTAGGTGTTATTGTAACTTAGGTTAGGTTTTATTTCACAGGTCAATTTGTATTTATTTTTGCTAGGTAGTTATTAAATAGTTAATAACTATTTACTAACTATTCTACCTAGTTAAAATAAATACAAACTTGCCTGTAAAATAAAAATAAACCCTAAGATAGCTACAATGTAACTATTAGTTATATTGTAGTTAGCTTAGGGTTTATTTTATAGGTAAGTATTTAGTTTTAAATAGGAATAATTTAGTTAATTATAGTAATTTTATGTAGATTTATTTAAATTATATTTAAGTTATGGGGTATTTGGGTTAGACTTAGATTTAGGGGTTAATACATTTAATATAGTGGCAGCGACATTGGGGCGGCAGATTAGGGGTTAATAAATATAATGTAGGTGACAACGATGTTAGGGGCAGCAGATTAGGGGTTAATAAGTATAATGTAGGTGGCAGATGTGTCCGGAGCGGCAGATTAGGGGTTAATAAGAATAATGTAGGTGTCGGCGATGTCGGGGGCGGAAGATTAGAAGTTAATAAGTGTAAGATTAGGGGTGTTTAGACTCGGGGTTCATGTTAGGGTGTTAGGTGTAAACATAAAATGTTTTTCCCGATAGGAATCAATGGGGCTGCGTTATTGAGTTTTACACTGCTTTTTGTCAGGTGTTAGACTTTTTCTCAGCCGGCTCTCCCCATTGAGGTCTATGGGGAAATCGTGCACGAGCACGTACGACCAGCTCACCACTGACTTAAGCAGCACTGGTATTGGAGTGCGGTATGCAGCAAAATTTTGCTCTACGCTCACTTCTTGCCTTTTAACGCCGGGTTTGTAAAAACCTGTAATACCAGTGCTGCAGGTAAGTGAGCGTTGAGAAAAAACTGCTCGTTAGCACCGCATAGCTCCAAACGCAAAACTCGTAATCTGGCCGACTAAGATTACAAAAAATAATAAATTAAATTATCAAAAATAAAAACAATTACATCTAATCTAATAGCCCTACAAAACGTCGGGGAGCAGCGGTTTAGGGAATAATAACTTTATTATAGTGGTGGCAATGTCGGGCAGCGGCGGTTTAGGGGTTAACATATTTAAATAGTGTTGGCTATGTGGGTGGGCGGCAGATTAGGGGTTAATAAATTTATTTAATAGTCGTGATGTGGGTGGGCAGCAGATTAGGGGTTAATAAGTTTTAAATAGTGTTTGCGATGCGGGAGGGCGGCAGTTTAGGGGTAAATAGGTAGTTTATAGGTGTTAGTGTACTTTGTAACATTTTAGCTGTGAGTTTTGTGAAATATTTTTGTTACACAAAATCCATAACTACTGCTTTCAGATTTTTAGTATGGATCGTGTCGGTATAGGCTGTAACTCAAGCATTTTAGCCTGAACGCACAACCTATAATACCAGCGCTATGGAAATCCCGCACTTAAATGTAATTTTTTTTAATGCGGAATGGACATTGCGTTAAAGGCTAAAATGCTTGCGGTATAGCTATACCGCCGCGACTCGTAATATGCGTTCCTGGCCATTCCACGCGCAATGGCCAATCTTTCGCGGTATAGCTGTACCGCAAAACTCGTAATCTAGGTGATTATTATTATTCTCTTAGTAAACAACCTCTCTCTCTCTCTCTCTCTCTCTCTCTCTCTCTCTCTCTCTCTCTCTCTCTCTCTTCTCTCTCTCTCTCTCTCTCTCTCTCTCTCTCCCCTGTGCGCCTTCACTTGCCGGTCCTCGCGCTGCTTTGTTTCACCCCTGCGCGTGCGATCAGCTGTGCTGCCCGGTCCTCGCGCTTGCTGTCGGGTGGGTGTGCGTGCGATCAGCTGCAAGTGTTTGTCTGAACTGCGCATGACGGCTTCAGACAAACACTTGTCTTTTATAATATAGGATAGCTTTTTGTTTAGGCTGATGTATTTCACTTTTATTTATGGATTTTTTTAGTTAAGATGATGGGAATCAATGGCTTTCTAATCTAATACTTTCTATGGGACGCAAATAAATAAATAAATATATATATTGAGGTGTAATGCACCAACGGAAGCAGTCTGTGGGGCCCATTTATCAAGCTCCGGATGGAGCTTGAGGGTCCGTGTTTCTGGCAAGCCTGTAGACTCGCCAGACCAGAAACACCAGTTATGTAGCAGCCGTCTAAAGCTGCTGGTGCAATGCTGAATACGGAGAGCGTATTGCTCTCCGCATTCAGCAAGGTGTGTCAGACCTGATCCGTACTGTCGGATCAGGTCCGACAGACCTTTGTTAAATAGGCCCCTATAAACGAATTTGCTTCCAACAGCATATTTAACGATTTGCGACCTCACGCAAACCTAATTACGACCCAATGGAAATGAGCCCATTGTTGGTATGGGCAGAACTTTCTTGTTTTTTAGGTGCACACATGCACAAATCCATGGCGGATATCATTATTGTTTATCCAGTGTGTTTTAACATGAATTTAATGGCCCCATTATATTTTTTTTTATATTTAGTCAATAGCTTGTGGTCAGGTGGATTGTAACTGCTGAAGTCAATGCTGTCCACGCATGGTGTGGGTGATTTTTTCGATATCCAACAATGGGCCAGATTACGAGTGGAGCTCTATTGTTAGCGCAAGGAGCATAAACGTGATATCTGTATTCTTTTACGTGAACTCGCAGTCATTTATACTTCCCATATTTTCTATGGGCGGCGACGAGCGTCAATATCCACTCGTATTACAAATTGAACGTAAATGTGATCGCTCCAATTAAAGAGTTTGGCCAGAGGAAACAGTTGCCCTAAACTACTCTATTAATGCCTAAACCATCACAACCCCCATCGCAAACTACCCCACTACACTATTTACCCCTAAACCACCACACCTGACATTGAAAACTACCCCACTACTCTATAAACCCCTAAACCACCACAACCCTATCACAAACTAACCCTCTACACTATTAACCCCTAAACTGCCACAACCCCCACTGCAAAATAGCCTTTAACTTCTAAACGCCTTAACTAGCTAACCCCCCTAACCTTACACCCCTTAAGTTACCCCCCAAAAAAACTAACCTTACCTGAAAAAAAAACGTACCTTAAAAAAAGTAATTACCATTACAGAAAATAAAAAACCTACCATTACAGAAAAAACTAATTATCAAAAACAAAAAACAGTTTTTCTAAAACTGAAGCCCCACTTAAAAAAAACCAAACCAAAATAAAAACCTATACTAAAATGTAACTATAGCAATAGCCCTTAAAAGGGATTTTTGTAGGGCATTGGCCTGAAAAGAACATTTGGCTGGTCATTGCCATTAGAAAGTCATTTAGCTCTTTTGTTGCCCCCCAAAAAAAACCTAATCTAAAAAAAAAAAACATACCCAATTAAAATCCTATCACTAAACCAAAAAGATGGTACTGACCAAAGTTGAATCTGGGCAGCGGCACTTCATCTTACTCCTGGCAGTGGTCCATCTTTATCCCCATGGCACTCCATCTTCATCCCAACGGTGCTGCATCTTCATATGGGCTGCGTTCTTCTATCATTATCCCGGCAGCGGTCTTGTATCTTCATCCATCTTCTTATCTTGGGTCACCAACATCCTCTTCATGCGGTCACCCGCCGCATACTGATTTTTGAATGCGAAGTACGCCCTTTATATTGATAAAGCTTTAATTCTATTGACTGATATAAATTTGAATTTGAAAATCAACCAATAGGAATGCAAGGGTACCCCTATATAAAGTGGGTACCTCACATTCAAAATTCAGTGTGCGGTAGAGAACCGCAAAAAGAGGACGTCAGTGATCGAAAATAAGAAGATGGATGAAGATAGAAGACCGCCACCAGGATGAAAATAAATTACCACCACTGGGATGAAGATGGACCACTCCCAGGATAAAGATCGAGCGCCACCGTCAGGATTCAACTTTGGTGACTATAATCAGCTAAATGCAAGGGCAATGCCCAGTCAAATACCCTTTTTAGGGCAATTTTTAGATCGACTAGGCTTTCTTTTAGATCGACTTTTTGGGGTGAGTGGTGGGGTTACTTGAAAAATGGTGTTTGGATGGGGTTTTTTGTTTCAAAGTGAGTTAAGTCACTTTAGAGCAATACCCTAAACAAAGCACCTTTTTAAGTGCTTTTGCTATAGTTTAGTGTTAGTATAGTTTTTTTTTTATTATTATTTTGGGGAGGTTTTTTTTAAGTGGGGCTTTAGTTTTAGAATAGGCATAACTGTTTTTTTTTGTTTTTTTTTCCTGTAATGCTATTTATTTTAGGTACTGTTAGGTTGTTGTTTTTTTAATGTACTGCTAGTTTTTTTTTTCTTTTTAGGTACTGTTAGTTTTTTTTTAAGGTACCATTTTTTTTTAAAACTGTATTGTCTTTATTCAGATGTAAGGTACATTAAACGATCAAACAGAAAAATAAAACCATAAATATGCAACTAACATGTAATTCTTGACTGTCCTTTATCCCAGTGAAGTCTCTAGTTTTAAGCTTAGCAGCTGGGTGAGATATAGATATAGTATGGGGCGATGAGCAGCGGACTGTTGTTAACTAACAGTCAACAATCTCGCTGCTCTTTGGCTTTTTCCCCGCTTTATTGGTATACTGTCACTAAACACTGCCACTATACTATACTGTTTTACCCCAAAACCGCCACTCCCGGAGCCCATCACAACTTGAATAAAGTTATTAACCCCTAAACCGCCGTTCCCGGACCCCGCCACAACAAAATAAACGTATTAACCCCTAAACCGCCACTCCCGGAGCCCACCACCACCTACATTATGTTATTAACCCCTAATCTGCCACCCCTACACCGACACCACCTACATTACATTTATTAACCCCTAATCTGCTGCCCCCAACATCGCTGACACCTTCATTATATTTATTAACCACTAATCTGCTGCCCCCAATGTCGCCGCAACCTACCTACACTTATTAACCCCTAATCTGCCACCCCCAACGTCGCAGCCACTATTCTAAATGTATTAACCCGTAAACCTAAGTCTAACCCTAACACCCCCTAACTTAAATATAATTAAAATAAATCTAAATAAAACCTACAATTATTATCTAAATTATTCCTATTTAAAACTAAATACTTACCTATACAATAAACCCTAAGCTAGCTACAATATAACTAATAGTTACATTGTATCTAGCTTAGGGTTTATTTTTATTTTACAGGCAAGTTTGTATTTATTTCAACTAGGTAGAATAGTTATTAAATAGTTATTAACTATTTAATAACTACCACCTAGCTAAAATAAAGACAAATTTACCTGTAAAATAAAACCTAACCTAAGTTATACTAACACATAACACTACACTACAATTAAATCAATTACCTACATTGAATACAATTAAATAAATTAAATCAAGTTAGCTAAATCACAAAAAAACAACACTAAATTACAGAAAATAAAAAACAAATTACAAGATTTGTAAACTAATTACACCTAATCTAACAGCCCTATCAAAATAAAAAAGCCCCCCCAAAATAACCCCCCCCATAGCCTAAACTAAACTATCAATAGCCCTTAATAGGGCCTTTTGCGGGGCATTGCCCCAAAGAAAGCAGCTTTTACCTGTAAAAAAAATACAAACAACCCCCCCAACAGTAAAACCCACCACCCACACAACCAACCCCCAAATAAAAGCCTAACTAAAAAAACCTGAACTCCCCATTGCCCTGAAACGGGCATTTGGATGGGCATTGCCCTTAAAAGGGCATTTAGCTCTTTTGCAGGCCCAAAGCCCTAACCTAAAAAATAAACCCACCCAATACACCCTTAAAAAAATCCTAACACTAACCCCCGAAGATTCACTTCCCGGGAGAAGTCTTCATCCAAGCGGCAAGATGTCTTCAGCGAAGCCGGCTGAAGTGGTCCTCTAGACGGGCAGAAGTGGTCCTCCAGATGGGCAGAAGTCTTCATCCAGACGGCATCTTCTATCTTCATCCTTCCGGCATGGAGCGGGTCCATTTTCAAGACATCCGACGCGGAGCATCCTCTTCATCCGACAGACTAACGACGAATGAAGGTACCTTTAAATGATGTCATCCAAGATGGAGTCCCTTAGATTCCGATTGGCTGATAGAATTCTATCAGCCAATTGGAATTAAAAAATCCTATTGGCTGATTGGATCAGCCAATAGGATTGAGCTCGCATTCCATAGGATTGAGCTCGCATTCTTCGGAGGTTAGTGTTAGGATAGTAATAGTAGATTTATTTAAATTATATTTAAGTTAGGGGGTGTTAGGGTTAGACTTAGGTTTAGGGGTTAATAAATTTAGAATAGTGGCTGCGACGTTGGGGATGGCAGATTAGGGGTTAATAAGTGTAGGTAGGTTGCGGCGACATTGGGGGCGGCAGATTAGGGGTTAATAAATATAATGTAGGTGTCGGCGATGTTGGGGGCAGCAGATTAGGGGTTAATAAATATAATGTAGGTGGCGGTGATGTCCGGAGCAGCAAATTATGGGTTAATAAGTATAATGTAGGTGGCGGTGATGTCGGGGGCAGCAGATTAGGAGTTAATAAGTGTAAGATTAGGGGTGTTTAGACTCGGGGTTCATGTTAGGGTGTTAGGTGTAAACATAACTTTTATTTCCCCATAGGAATCAATGGGGCTGCGTTACTGAGATTAACGCTGCTTTTTGGCAGGTGTTAGACTTTTTCTCAGCCATCTCTCCCCATTGATGTCTATGGGGAAATTGTGCACGAGCACGTACGACCAGCTCACCGCTGACTTAAACAGCGCTGGTATTGGAGTGGGGTATGGAGCACAAGTTTGCTCTACGTTCACTTCTTGCCTTTTACTGCCAGGTTTGTAAAAATCTGTAATACCAGCGCTGCAGGTAAGTGAGCGGTGACAATAAACTGCACATTAGCACCGCACAGCTCATAACGCAAAACTCGTAATCTGGCCGAATGTTTCTCATAAGATCTATTACTTCTTTTGCTCTGTATCCCTGCTGAATTAGTGATGATTTGACAGCAATTTTTCAATCACACACAAGTAAGCATTGATTCTATGAATCCACTCATTAAATAATCTGACCTGCTCTGGTCTGAAATGGTTTGTTTGGCATTGTTTGGTTTTATTCCCATAGATAGGTTAAACACAGAACTTAGTAGCTTTGAATGCTTATACTGTGTTTTTGGCCTTTATTATTAAAAAATTGAGAGACAACATTTGTGAATACACACAGAGTCACCTACGGCGTTCTCTGATAGCAAAAGTTTCCAGTGTGTTATATTATTATTATTATATATTGTTATGTTTATTGAATTTCCAATATTACCAAATGAAGTTTTATCAAATTTGTTAAACAGTTTGGGCATCATGTATTTATTTATTATCATTTGTTGTGTTTTGTGTTATAACTGTTTTGATACACATGGAGTGTTTATGCTGGTTGCAACGATACGTGAAATTGGTTAACACTCCCTTCAGTTGTTACCCATTATACAGGATTTGTATGGTATATATGGCAAGTGTTTTATACTTTTTGTATTAAGCCTGATGAAACAGCCACCGGTTGGCTGAGAAACGCGTTGCTTGTTTTAATTGCTTTAACAAAGTAAGTTTTACACTTACCACTTGCCGCCATACCTTTTATGTGGATTTACACCTAACTATTTGGTGCACCATTGTTTGGGATATCGTCTCCTGACTTACTGGGGTTCGAGCTACACCGGATATCACTCTGCTGGGTGACTGTTTGATCCCAGTCTGCTATATTTGCACCAAGAGGGGTGCTCTACAAAATGTGAGTGCAAACATTTTATGTACCATTTTTCATTAATTCATACAGTACTAGGCCATGTGGCGCTTAAAGGGCCACTGTAAGTAAATATTTTCTATGCCTGTTACTAACTAACTACCCCAATACGCTTTTTATCAATAGCATTTCATTAACATATCTCTACCGTATATCAGAAATCTTGTCTGCAAATGTAATTGTTTTCCAAACCCACTCCGTGGGTATCCTTTGCTCTGTACCAATCCGTTTACAATACCTAGGTTTCAAAATGGCGCTTTAAACACAAAGTTATTGGTTTAAGTATTTTGAACATGCAGTGCTGAAAATAGTGGGCAGGATAACGTGACATCATCGGCGAATAAAAGATATAACTTTTAGAACATTATGAAACTTCGTTTTGGAGAAAATATAGGTCAGTAGGTTTTAATTAATGTTTATTAACTTTAATATGTTAGTTGTTTAGCTTAAAAATTATAACAGAAAGTAATCCTTTAAGTTCTTCTACACCCTCTACAAATAGCTAATTTATATGAGCGAAGGTGGGGGACACATAGGCCCCCCTCTTTAGGGAGTTTATAAAGGGTGTTTTTGTTTATGTGTGGTGGTCTACAATTGCATATGTATTGTAGTCATTCATAATTTTTTGTAGTATATCTAGGTCTATTAATATGCCTGGAATAGGGACAGTTTGCAGGATATAGAGAACTTTAGGGAGAAGCATCATTTTAACTGCTTGTATCCTTCCGGACCATGGGATGTTTTTTGGAAGCCAATTAGAGGTCAATGAATGGAATTCTGAGATTAATCTACCATAATTATATTTGTGCAGGTCTGTACTGTCTGCTGTAAGATGGATTCCTAAATATTTTAAATATTTTGTTTGTAATTTGAAGGAGCATTGAGATTTTATTATATTGAGTGTTTGTTGAGAAGTTAATGGGGAGGAGTTACGGATTGGATGCATTAATTGAGAGATTGGAGATAGTCCCAAACTGCTTCAGTTCTGTAAGTGTCTCTTGTAAGGAGATTTGGGGTTGTGTGAGCATTAAGAGGATGTCATCAGCAAAGATGGCTAATTTATGAATTTTGGTGCCCAAATTTTATCCCCCGGATGTGATTATTCATCCTAATCTTAGCCGCTAAAGGTTCTAGGGAGAGGATAAACAACAGTGGGGAAAGTGGACAACCCTGCCGAAACTCATTTCGAATTTCGAAGGGATTGGACAAGCTCCCATTAACTCTTACTTGTGCTGTAGGATTTGAATATAGAGCTAGGATCTTATGTATAAATTTAGTGGGGAAATTGAAGTGATGAAGTGCTGATGGGAGGTAGGTGTAGTCTAAATGATCAAAAGCCTTTTCGTCATCAGTGGAAAGGAAAACTGCAGGGGTTTTGGTTGACGTAACGTGTTCTAATAGATTAAGGATTTTTACAGTGTTATCTTTTGCTTCTCTTTGGGGAACGAAGCCAACTTGGTCTTGATGAATGATTTGTGCGAGTATTTAAACGGGTAGCAAGGATTTTGGCGTACAGTTTTAGATCAACGTTTAGTAGGGAAATTGGTCTGAAATTGGCAGGGGTGTTGGGAGATTTCCCAGGTTTTGCAAGTACAAAAATATTGGCTTGGAGCATTATGTCTGGGAACGGGAGTGATTCTGGTATTGAATTGAAAAGAGAGGTTAGATGGGGAATAAGGAGATATTAGAAAGTTTTGTAATATATGTTTGAAAACCCATCTGGGCCTGGGGCTTTATTGGGTTTTAATTTTTTAATAGCCTCCAGAACTTCAGAAGCCAGGATTGGTTGTTAAAGGTATTCACAGTGTTCTGGTGTTAATTTGGGCATTGGAATGTCATCCAGGTAAAGCATGCATAATTCTCTGTCACCTAGATTATGAGTTATTTGCGCTATAGGGAAATTAACGAACACAACAAAAGTTGAGTTATTAAACCCCATATAGCGCAGCCATTACAAGTTTTCAAACAGCAGGCTTGTGCGTGCGATATGGTTGCGTTGAGCTCTATACTACACACAATCCAAGCACTGTTTTGAGTTGCTCATGCACGCTTCCCCCATAGACATCAATGGGGAGAGAGGACTAAAAAACACCTGCCATTGCGGAGTGAAAAGCTCCGTAACGCAGCCCCATTGATGTCTATGGGGAAAAAAAAGACATCAACATAAACACCTCTAATCTGCTGCCCTTGACATCGCCGACACTACCTACAGTTATTAACCCCTAATCTGCCGCTCCCGATATCGCTGCCAACTAAATAAAGGTATTAACCCCTAAACCTCTGGCCTCCCACATCACTACCACTAAATAAACCTATTAACCCCTAAACCGCCTGCCCCCCACATCGCAACAACTTAAATTAAACTATATTAACTCCTAACCCTAACGTAACCCTAACCCTAAACCTAACCCTAACACCCCCTAACTTTAACATCATTCAAATAGAGCTAAACTAAAGTTACAATTATTAACTAAATAATACCTATTTTAAACTAAATACATACTTACCTGTGAAATAAAAACTAAACTAGCTACAATATAACTAATAGTTATATTGTAGCTAGCTTAGGTTTTATTTTTATTTCACAGGTAAGTTTGTGTTTATTTTTTACTAGGTAGACTAGTTAGTAAATAGTTATTAACTATTTACTAACTACCTAGCTAAAATAAATACAAACTTACCTATGAAATAAAACCTAAGCTGCCTTACACTAAAACCTAACAAAAATAAAAAACACGCCTTGCGTCTGGTCGGATCATGATGCGGTTATATTGGAGGTCGCTTTTACACAGTCGGGAGGCACCAGATGTTCCTGGAGATTGCCCGATTATCTACTCTCTGATCCCCAGATCCTCATCTGGGAGAGGGAAATAGAGCATTTCTTGCATATAAACGACGGGAGGGTACCTCTCCCCTGACTTTGTGGGCGTCACTTAAAGCCTACATGAGAGGTTTGTTTATCCAACAGGCTGGTCAACACAAAAGAGCTAGGGGGGCCTCACTAGCCCAACTATATAGTGACTATGCTAATTTAAGAGACCAACTGAAGAAGGGACGACCAAGTGCTCTAGTCTGCAGACTGCAAATAGTTAAAAAGCAAATAGAACAACTGGAACTAATAAAAGTACAGCGAAGCCTCTCTCTTCTTAAACAGATATATTACCATAAAGGTGATAAGGCTGATAGACTGTTGGCACATAAGCTCAGGCAGAGATCCCTCTTAAATAAGATACCTTATATAAGGAAGGGTGAGCACAGAGTTTACGCTCCAAATGACATAGGTGAGGCCTTTGTTGAATATTATAGTCAACTTTATCAGATCTCAGATTGGGACCATTCCCATTACGCCCCTAAGTCGAGAATTACCGAGTTTCTAGCAAATTTGCAACTGCCGCATGTCCCTGAAAAATATATAGACTCCCTATCCGCGACTATCACAATGACAGAAGTCTTCTCTACTGTTAAGGGCCTTAAACTCCACAAATCTCCGGGCCCAGATGGATATGGCGCCCTCTTTTATAAGAAGTTTCTAACTGTTCTTGCCCCCCTCCTGACTAGAGTTTTTAATGCGGCTGCAGAATCGGGAGGTTTTCCTAGGGAGTTTGTGGAAGCTTCTATTGTCACGATCCCTAAGCCGGGAAAAGATCTCACCCTTTGTGAAAGCTATCGACCAATCTCTCTCATAAACGGGGACATGAAGATATATGCGAAGATATTGGCGACAAGGCTTAATCAAGTCCTCCCTTGTTTGATCCACCCGGACCAGGTGGGATTCACTCTTGGGCGCCAAGGCACAGATAACACTAGGAGACTCCTGAATATTTTTTCTGAAGTAGCATCACTCGAGATCCCATTGGTAACCCTATCTTTAGATGCTGAAAAGGCATTTGATAGGGTCCGATGGGATTACATGACGGAGGTGCTCCGGGCTTTTCATTTCCCCGACAAATTTATTTCTGCAGTCATGTCATTATACCCAAACCCAACCGCGAAGGTGCATGGATTGGGGTTAGTTTCCAGACCTTTTAGTATCAAAAATGGCACCAGGCAGGGTTGCCCCCTGTCGCCATTACTTTTTACCTTGGTTATCGAACCTTTGGCATGTCGGCTCAGGACCTCGCCGACTATTCAAAGTCTAATACTTTATGACACCCCCCATTTATTGGCACTTTTTGCTGATGATCTCACTGTGTTTCTCTCGGAGCCGGAGGATTCCCTCCCGGAGCTGTTTAAACTCTTGGCTGAGTTTTCAGCTGTGTCCTACTACAAACTGAATTATACTAAAACAGAGGTGTATGCTTTAGGGCTTGAGGCTCATAGACTGGAGCTCTTGAGGGAACGATATCCCTTTAAATGGTCCACGGACGGTTTGAGACACTTGGGTATAGAGTTGTCTCATGACCTCAAAACTATCATAAAGAAAAACTATGAGCCTCTCCTTCAATAGTTTAGAAAGACTACAGCAAACTGGAACGGACTGGAGGTGTCTTGGACGGGCCGAGTTGTGGCCTTAAAGATGATGTTGCTTCCTAAACTGACATATTTCTTTCGTTGTCTACCGGTAGCAGTTCCCACCTACTTACTCAATCACTTCCAGTCAGTTTTTACCAGGTTCATCTGGAGAGGCCACCCCCCCAGAATCTCCCTATCCCAACTACAGAAGCCGAAAGAATGCGGAGGTCTTTCAGTACCAAATGTAACTCACTATTACAAGGTGTTATCGCACATTACGGCCTGGGGAGTGAGACCTAATACATCGCAGTGGTATCAGATTGAGCAGGCGTCACTACCTGCAGGGATTGATCTGGCCGACCTGATTTGGATTCCTGATCACGCAGATGTCCTCAAAGGAATCTACAACAGTACTATAAAAACATGTCTGAAAAGCTGGAGAGAACTCCGCTCACATAAATCAATAGCTCCCCATCCTTCGCCTATCCATTCAATGAAGGACATAGTACAATGTCTACCTGATTTAAGACCTAGACGCTGGGAAAACCTGGAAATTAAGCAGATCTCTGACCTCTATAGAGGACATCTTCTCATGCTACCTCCAGAAAATTTCCCAGCGGGTGACTTCCCTAGGGACTTGCAATTTGAGTATTTGAGAATGACCTCTTTACTTCTCTCCTGGGGATTTCCCAAATCGGGACCACGGACTCTCACATTGTGGGAGAGGCGCTGGATGGCGGGTAGATCTATTAAGGGCTCACTGTCCTTCCATTATAAGCTTCTCCTGGATTCCCCCCAATTTGTCAAACCAGGGGCCGTGAAGGACTGGGAGAGGGACCTGGGGGTGGTGCATCGGGATGCAGTTTGGCAACGAGCCCTCCGAGATGTAAAAATGGCAGCCTGCTGCTCAAACCTTTTCGAACTGTACATAAAATTAACTCTACGATGGCATTGGGTCCCAACTAGGTTACATAGGGTGTTCCCCCTTAGAAGTGCGGATTGTTGAAGGGGGTGTGGGCAGAGAGGTACTCATCTCCATGTTTGGTGGGGTTGCCGCAAATTGAGTGCCTTTTGGACTTCAGTTGCGGACTTGCTTCGCCACCTACAGTTGATACAACATCTAACCGGGGATGTGGAACTCTTCCATCTGGGGCTCCACACACTCCAAAAACCCTCTAGAATCTTATGTGTCATTATTTTACTAACGGCTAAATTAGTTATAGCCAGAAATTGGGCTAGGGATTCTCCTTTAGCCTTAACTCCGGTTCTGGAAACACTAGACTATCTGCAAAGGATGGAAGAATACTCCTTGAGAGCTGAAGCACGTTCTGATTTTTACTATTCAGTCTGGTGCCCATGGGATGAGTTTCAGAGAACTAACCCACAATCTGACGGTAGACAATCCAACACCCATAGCACACACACAACCCCTGGGTGAAAGGGTAGATCCTCTAATACTGGACAACAGCCCCCTACTTAAGTCCCCCTTACCTACTCACTTTTCTCCCCATCCTTCTCCCCCCCCCCTTGCCTCCTTCTCCTTTTCCATACTTTACCCCCCTCCCCCTTTTTTTTTTTTTCTTCTCTCTTCCCCTTTCCCTCCTACTTCCATAATTGATAATTCATGAAGATGCTCTTCGGACCCTACAATTGGTGAATTTACATTATAAGCCAAAATATTTTTTTTTTCTTATTTTTCTCCCACGAGTTCTTAATTAGTGATGTCCCGAACTGTTCGCCCGCGAACGGTTCACAGCGAACATAGCTTGTTCGCGTTTGTGGGCGAACACATGGCGATGTTCGATCCGCCCCTATGTGTCATCATTGTGGAAACTTTGACCCTTTATGTCACAGCCGCCTGACACATTAGAGCCAATCAACATCAGACACTCCCTCACAGACACTCCCAGCTACTCGGAATCCGCCATTTTAGACTCATAACGACCTTGCTTTCTTAATGAGAGGACGTGTTGTGTTTTTGCTCCTGACATTAATAGGAAAAACATAGCTAGGCTAGTGTATTTACAGTCCAGAAGGACTCCACTCATCTCTGCTGCAAGCACAGCACCCCAAAAAGCCCTTTTTAGGGCTATATTTCGTGCCGTTTTTTTTTTTTTTTGTCGTTTTTTTTTTTATTAGCATTTGCCTGGCTTTCAGCTGTGTGTTTAAGGCTCACACCATATGCTGTGACTACTGCCACCACTGATATCTCCCTAACAACATTAGTTTAAATTTAACTAACCCAAAAATATAATTATTTTTCTAGTGTAATTTTTTTTCATTTTCTATCAGGCCAGTGTCACACAGCATATACTCTGGTTCATTGCTCTGTGCCAGCCAGCAGCCACCAGTGTTAATATCCGTTTATAACATTATTTTTAATTTAAAAAAAAAAACACAAAAAAAATATTTTTCTAGTGTAATCTAATTACATTTACTATCATGCCTGTGTCTGTCAGGCTCACTCAGCATTAATATACCTCTTTTTTTTCAGTCTTTTGGTTAATTGGTCTGTGCCAGGCAGCCACCCAGCACTCATATCTATTCTCCTTCACCTTAATTTTAATATATAAAAAAAAAAAAAAGTTTAAATTTGTTTGCTAGTGTAATCTAATATAATTTTCTATCCGGCCTGTGTGTTTTGCTGACATAGAGAGCCTACTGTGTTTACTTGCTGCCCTCCCTAGTCTATGAGCCACGACTCATATGTGTTTAACCTTTTTTTAATTTCCCCACCCAAAAAATAATTTCAATCATTTTTCTAGTGTAATCTAATAGTATTTTCTATCAGGCGTGTGTGTATCCGACTTACAGAGCCTACTGTTTTTAATAGCTGCCCTTCCAAGGCTATCAGCCACGACTCATATGTATGTGCTTAACCTTTTTCTTAAAATTTCCAAAAAAAAGTCTTTAAATCATTATGCTAGTGTAATCTAATTGTACTTTCTATCAGGCCTGTGTCTAACTGTCTATCTGACTTACACAGCATACTTTTGTTATAATTGCTGCCCTACGTAGCAGCCAGCCAGTGCGACCACTCATAGAGTCATATGTGCATTGCACTTCTTAACATAATTTTAATATTAAAATCTAAAATTTTAAAATATTTTGCTAGTGTAATGTAACTTAATTTTCTATCAGTCCTGTGTTTTTGTCACTTACACAGCATACTGTGTTAAATTGCTGCCCTACCTACCATCCACGACTCATATCTGCCAGCCTGTCTGCCAGGCCCAAGTAGCCAATTAGTGGCACCAATCACAATTCTTGTAACAGTAATTAAAAAAAAAAATCATAATTTTTTGGACTGCAAATATTCAGTCTCCTAGTGCCATTGAATTTCATTTACCTCCTGCCTGCCACTGCCAGCCTTTTGTGCCAGGTCGTCTAGCCAACTATTTACACCAATCATAATTGTTGTCACAGACAGTATAGTTATTAATTTAAATAAAAAAATTTTTTAGTGTTGATCTTAATCCTCAGTTTGCTCGTGCCCTAGAATTGCACTTTTCTACAGCCTTCCAAGCCTGTGTGCCAGGCCTACTTAAAAAATATTTACACCAATCATATTTGTTGTGACAGTATTCTAATAATTAAAAATTAAATTTTTTGGTAATAGTTGCTTTGATTTGAATCCTCAGTTTGCTGGTGCCATTGAATAACACTTTCCTCCTGCCTTGCAGCCTGCTGTGAGCCAGTCCCACCTAGCCAATTGTTGCCAGCAATCATATTTCTGTTAACAGTATTGCAAAAATTGTCAATCATCACTTTTTAGACTGTCAGTAATCAGTCTCCTAGTGTCCTTGAATTGCATCTACCTAATCATGATGGCCATGTAGACCACCACCACCAAGAGTCCTGGAAGTAACAGGGATGAGATGAAAGAGCTAAGAATAGTAGAACTTGAAACAACAGAGTTAGCCATGGGTGTTAGTGCAAAACCGCTTGGCTTTTTTTTTGGCTTTGGGTGCGGCTATTCATGCAGGCCATATAGAGCTGCCACCATTCGGTGTCGTATCAGCTATTAAACTAATAAGAACAGTACTACCAAAATACAGCCAATGAAGGGCCTTAGGAAGACTGAGCCAAGGTTGGATTGTAGTATTTGGTTAGGCTAATCATGATGGCCATGTAGACCACCACCACCGAGAGTCATGGAAGTAACAGGGATGAGATGAAAGAGCTAAGAATAGTAGAACTTGAAACAACAGAGTTAGCCATGGGTGTTAGTGCAAAACCGCTTGGCTTTTTTTTGGCTTTGGGTGCGGCTATTCATGCAGGCCATATAGAGAAGACTGAGCCAAGGTTGGATTGTAGTATTTGGTTAGGCTAATCATGATGGCCATGTAGACCACCACCACAGAGAGTCCTGGAATTAACAGGGATGATGAGATGAAAGTGCTAAGAATAGTACTACTTGAAACAACAGAGTTAGCCATGGGTGGTAATCCAAGACCGCTTGGATTTATTTTTGTATTGGGTGTTGTATCAGCTATAAAAATAATAAGAACTGTACTATCAAAATACAGACAATGAAGGGCCTATGAAGACTGAGCAAAGGTTGGATTGTAGTATTTTGTTCGGCTAATCATGATGGCCATGTAGACCACCCGTAACAGGGATGAAAGTGCTAAGAATAGTACTAATTGAAACAACCGAGTTAGCCATGGGTGTTAGTCTAAGACTACTCGGCTTTTTTTTGGGTTTGGGTGCAGCTAATCATGAAGGCCAGATAGACCTGCTACCATTTGGTGTTGTAACAGGTATGAAACTGCAAAGAACAGTACTACTTAACACAACCTACTTACCATGGGTCCCAGAGCATATGTTTGGTTGTTATATTTTGTAAGGGTAATCATGCAGGCCATATAGACCTCCACCAATAGGGTGAGTATGAGTAACAGCTATTAAAATGCAAAGGACATTACTAATTAACACAACATAGTTACCATGGGTCGCAGACCAAGAGCAGATGTCTTATTATTATATTTTGTATGGGTAATCATCCAGGCCGTATAGACCTCACCAAATAGGGGGAGTTACAGAGATTAAAGTGCTAAGAACGGTAGTACTTAAAACACAACCTAGTTAAAATGGGTACCAGACCGCATGTCTTATTATTATATTTTTTCAGGGTAATCAGGCAGGCCATATAGAACACCCCCGATAGGGGGGGGACAGGGATTAAAGTGCTAAGAAAAGTACTAATTAACACAAGCTAGTTGGGTCCAAGAACGCATGTTTAATTATTAGACTTTATTAGGGTAATTATATATCTAACAAATCTATCTATTTCTCTTCTATCAATTCTATCTAACTATCAATCTATGTATATCTATCCTATCTATCAATCTATCGTCTGTCCGGGATGTTTTGAGACAGCCACTTTGGGAATGTTAGTTGATTTAGACCCATTATGGCTTAAAAGCAGACTCTGCATAAACTATGTAATTTTCCATGGGAGTTTTGCCAGGGATCCCCCTCCAGCATGCGACAGTCCAGGTGTTAGTACCCTTGAAACAACTTTTCCATCACTATTGTGGCCAGAAAGAGTCCTTGTAGGTTTTAAAGTTCGCCTGCCTATTGAATTCACTTCGCGACATCACTATTCTTAATTCCTGAATATTATACTATTGCGCATTTAGAAATTTTCTAGCATTGGAGAGCTGTGGACATTTTCATTCTGCTATACACATTTTGGTGAAGTGGCAGTTCACCTGTCTTCACGAGCACTCCTGTCCTCTAGTGCTGTTCCACATTGAACTGTTTCAACAATTGCGCATTTAGAAGCATATATTTTGTTTCCCTATGTATATCTGATAAATTTACTTGTACACATTGAAACGTAAACTTGTTTTTCAAGTATATTCTTTATCCTCTTTTTATGATAATTGTTATGTTGTTCGCTCACTGGTTTGTATACTGTGCCTTAAAATCTCCCATAGAGATCTTGATCCCATAGCTGGATCTGTTATACATAGAGGCCAATCCGAAATAATACAAACAAAATGAGGTGTTAAATATTGTCCACACATATCAGCCTGTTATTTATAATATTGTGTTTAATATCTCACTACTTTGTTAGTCCTATATGAAACTGTAACGCATTATTGGTTGCCTGATATGTATTTTTTGTGATATTGTTTATTGCCTCAATAAAAAATATTTAAAAAAAAAACAAAACACTAAAATTACAAAAAAAAAACTACCATTACAAAAAATAACAAACGAAATTATACAAAACAATAAAAATTATTCCTATTCTAATACCCTTTAAAAAAAAAAAAAAACAACCACCCCAAAATAAAAAACCTAACCTATAATAAACTACCAAGGGCCCTTAAAATGGCCTTTTGTAGGGCATTGCCCTAAAGTTAACAGCTCTTTTGCTACAAAACAAAACAAACACTCCCTAACAGTATACAAACCCCCACCCCCCAAACCCACAAAATAAAAATAAAGTAAAACCTAATCTACTCATTGCCCTGAAAAGGGCATTTGTATGGGCATTGCCCTTAAATGGGCATTTAGCTCTTTTGCTGCCCAAGCCCTAATCTAAAAATAAAAACCCACCCAAAAATGAAAAAAAAAATACATTACACAAAATAACAAACAAATTATTAAAAATAATAAAAAAATATTCCTATTCTAATACCCATTTTAAAAAACACCCCAAAATAAAAAACCTATTCTAGAATAAACTACCTATCGCCCTTAAAAGGGCCTTTTGTAGGGCATTACCCTAAGTTAAACAGCTCTTTTAAATTATTATTTTTTTTACAAAGACCCACTAACATTACAAACCCCCACCCCCCAAACCCACAAAATAAAAAAAAACTATCTAAAAAACCTAATCTACCAATTGCCCTGAAAAACTGATTCATCATCCAATAGAATGATAGCTGATTAAATCCTATTGGCTGATTTGAACTGCCAATAGGATTTTAGCAGCTCTTATTCCTATTGGCTGATTCAAAAATTTTAACCAATAGGAATGCAAGTTATGCCATTTTGAAACGGCTCCCTTGCATTGAAGATTCAGTGTACAGAGGCGACCATATGAAGAGGATGCTCTGTGCTGGATGTCTTCAGGATGGACCCGCTCCGCGCCGCCGGGATCAAGATAGAAGATGCCGCCTGGATGAAGATAGAAGAGGCCGCCTGGATGAAGACTTCTCACCGCCTGGATGAGGACTTTGCCACCTGGATGAAGATAGAAAAGACCACCTGGATGAAGATTTCTCGCCACCTGGATGAGGACTTCGCCGCCTGGATGAAGATCGTTCAAGCGGGACTTCAAAAACTGTAAGTGGATCGTCGGGGGTTAGTGTTAGGGTTTTTTGGGTGGGGTTTTTTTTAGATTAGGGTTTGGGCAGCAAAAGAGCTAAATGCCCTTTTAAGGGCAATGCCCATACAAATGCCCTTTTCAGGGCAATGGGTAGATTAGTTTTTTTTAGAATTAGGTTTTTTATTTGGGGGGTTGGTTGGGTGGTGGGTTTTACTGTTGGGGGGTCTTTGTATTTTATTTTCAGGGAAAAGAGCTGATATCTTTGGGGCAATGCGCAACAAAATGCCCTTTTAAGGGCTATTGATAGTTTATTGTGGGCTAAGGTTTTTTTTTTATTTTGGGTGGGCTTTTAATTTTGATAGGGCTATTAGATTAGGTGTAATTCTTTTTTATTTTAGTTAGTTTAATTTTAGTTTAATAATTATATTAGTTTAATTGTTAGTTTAAACTTAGTTCTTTTAATTTGACAGGTACATTTTTAATTTAATTTAAGATAGGGAAATTGTAATTTTAATATAAAGTTAGGGGGCATTAGGTTTAGCGGTTACTAGTTTAATTTAGTATATTTCGTTGTGAGGGGCTTGCGGTTTAGGGGTTAATAGGTTTATTATAGTGGCGGTGGTGTAGGCCTTAATAACTTAAGTATAGTGGGGGCGATGTGGGCGGACAGCAGATTAGTAGTGTTTGCGATGCAGGAGGGTGGCGGTTTAGGGGTTAATAACATTATTATAGTGGTGACGATGTTGAGAAATGGCAGAATAGGGGTTAATAAAAAGAATTTGTGGTGGCGATGTCGGGAGCAGCAGATTAGGGGTTAATAACTTTAATATAGTTCTACACAAAGAAAAATAATTGCAATGGCACTACACAGATTAAAAGGATGCCCTGTTATCAGAATGTACTGGGGCTAGAGTGCTTGTGCAAAAAGACTAGAAATTGCAGGATAATGTCAAAAATGTTTTTTTTTAAAAAGTCGAAATTTTAACGCGAAACATGTTAAGGGAGGGCAGTTAATATGCCCGACTGCGTGTAACCATTTTTTAATTTAGTGTGGTAACAAAATTCATATACAACTGTTGTGATCACCTTACAGAGGTGGCAATCGAAGGTGCTATCTAGCACCAAGCATAATCTAGTGTTATTTCACAGATAACGTATTGTAATAATTTAGTTTATATTCATTATTTCTCTGCAGACTTGACTAACAGTTTTATAAATTTAAGCCAGCGGAATAAAAAAATATACTGTGAATTTACTACAACAATGATGGGGCTAAACTGGTAACTAGGGACCTAACCAAATTTGCGTATTTTAGTTAACGCTTGGTGGTAATTCTACACATCGCAATTCAATCATAGTAAATGCGGGGCAAACTGCTAAATAAAGATCCAACCACAATTCCAAAAAAAATTGCAACATTGTACAACCAGGAGGTACATGCTATGGATATGTGATATTACAAGTCACATATACCTAATACAAGCTGTTATATTGTAACGTAAACTCACCAGTAGTGATGTCGCGAACCTAAAATTTTGCGTTCGCAAACCGCCATTGACTTCAATGGGCAGGCAAATTTTAAAACCCACAGGGACTCTTTCTGGCCACAATAGTGATGGAAAAGTTGTTTCAAGGGGACTAACACCTGGACTGTGGCATGCCGGAGGGGGATCCATGGCAAAACTCCCATGGAAAATTACATAGTTGATGCAGAGTCTGGTTTTAAGCCATAAAGGGCCTAAATCACCTAACATTCCTAAATTGTTTGGAATAACATGCTTTAAAACATCAGGTATGATGTTGTATCGATCAGGTACTGTAAGGGTTACGCCCGCTTCACAGTGACAGACCAAACTCCCCGTTTAACGCACCGCAAACAACCGCAAACAGTCCATTTGCACAACCACGAGATCGATAGATTTGATAGATAGATAGATACATAGATTACATAGATCAATAGATGCAATATACATTTGATAGATACCAATTACATAGATCAAAAGATGCAATATACATTTGATAGATACGAATTACATAGATCAAAAGATGCAATTTACATTTGATAGATATGAATTACATAGATCAAAAGATGCAATATACATTTGATAGATACGAATTACATCGATCAATAGATGCAATATACATTTGATAGATACGAATTGCATAGATCAATAGATGCAATATACATTTGATAGATACGAATTCCATAGATCAATAGATGCAATATACATTTGATAGATACGAATTGCATAGATCAATAGATGCAATATACATTTGATAGATACGAATTGCATAGATCAATAGATGCAATATACATTTGATAGATACGATTGATAGTTAGATAGATTTGATAGATAAATAGCTAAATTGAAAGATATATAATTTCCCGGACAGAGAATTACAAAGACGTGCGGTCTGGGACCCATGGTAACGTTACTTCCTTTTACACAGTTGCAGAGTTTCTGACCCTGCATTCTGGCTGCACCTCTCCCTGCAAGAGAGATCTGTTACAGAGTCTGTGGGCCTGTATGCAAAGAGCTGGCCTGCCTGAAAGGAGCAGCAAGGCAGATCAAAAGATGCAATATACATTTGATAGATACGAATTACATAGATCAAAAGATGCAATATACATTTGATAGATACGAATTACATAGATCAAAAGATGCAATATATATTTGATAGATACGAATTACATAGATCAAAAGATGCAATATACATTTGATAGATACGAATTACATCAATAGATGCAATATACATTTGATAGATACGAATTACATAGATCAAAAGATGCAATATACATTTGATAGATACGAATTACATAGATCAAAAGATGCAATATACATTTGATAGATACGAATTACATGGATCAAAAGATGCAATATACATTTGATAGATACGAATAACATAGATCAAAAGATGCAATATACATTTGATCGATACGAATTACAGAGATCAATAGATGCAATATATATTTGATTGATACGATTGATAGTTATATAATTTCCCTGACAGAGTATAACAATTAGACATGTGTCCTGGGACCCATGGTAAGGTTACTTCCTTTTGCACAATCGAGTATACCAGTTGCAGAGGTTCTGACCCTGCATTCTGGCTGCACCTCTCCCTGCAAGAGAGATCTGTTACAGAGTCTGTGGGCCTGTATGCAAAGAGCTGGCCTGCCTGAAAGGAGCAGCAAGGCAGATCAAAAGATGCAATATACATTTGATAGATACGAATTACATAGATCAAAAGATGCAATATACATTTGATAGATACGAATTACATAGATTGCACTAGCTGACTGATGTTTCACAGTCAAAAAAGTTTTTTTTTTTTTAAATATTTACACTACTGTTACAACAAATATGAGTGGTGCCACTAACATGGCAAGTGGGCCTGGCACACACGCTGGCAGGCAGGCAACTTCAATTAGATTAAAATAGCAGACTGATGTTTCACAGTCAAAAAGTTTTTTTTTTAATATTTACACTACTGTTATAACAAATATGATTGGTGGCACTAGTTGGCAAGTGGGCCTGGCACACACGCTGGCAGGCAGGCAACTGCAATTAGATTACACTAGCTGACTGATGTTTCACAGTCAAATTTTTTTTTTAAAATATTTACAATACTGTTATAACAAATATGATTGTGGCACTAACTTGGCAAGTGGGCCTGGCACACACGCTGGCAGGCAGGCAACTACAATTAGATTACACTAACAGACTGATGTTTCACAGTCAAAAAAGTTTTTTTATTAAATATTTACACTACTGTTATAACAAATATGAGTGGTGGCACTAGTTGGCAAGTGGGCCTGGCAAACACGCTGGCAGGCAGGCAACTGCAATTAGATTGCACTAGCTGACTGATGTTTCACAGTCAAAAAATTTTTTTTTTTTTAAATATTTACACTACTGTTACAACAAATATGAGTGGTGCCACTAACTTTGCAAGTGGGCCTGGCACACACGCTGGCAGGCAGGCAACTTCAATTAGATTACACTAGCAGACTGATGTTTCACAGTCAAAAAAATTTTTTTTTTTAAATATTTACACTATTGTTATAACAAATATGATTGGTGGCACTAGTTGGCAAGTGGGCCTGGCACACACGCTGGCAGGCAGGCAACTGCAATTAGATTACACTAGCTGACTGATGTTTCACAGTCAAAACATTTTTTTTTAAATATTTACAATACTGTTATAACAAATATGATTGGTGGCACTAGTTGGCACTTGGGCCTGGCACACACGCTGGCAGGCAGGCAACTGCAATTCAATTGCACTAGCAGACTGATGTTTCACAGTCCAAAAAGTTTTTATTTTAAATATTTACACTACTGTTACAACAAATATGAGTGGTGCCACTAGCTTGGCAAGTGGGCCTGGCACACACGCTGGCAGGCAGGCAACTACAATTAGATTACACTAACAGACTGATGTTTCACAGTCAAAAAAGTTTTTTTATTAAATATTTACACTACTGTTATAACAAATATGAGTGGTGGCACTAGTTGGCAAGTGGGCCTGGCAAACACGCTGGCAGGCAGGCAACTGCAATTAGATTGCACTAGCTGACTGATGTTTCACAGTCAAAAAAGTTTTTTTTTTTTTAAATATTTACACTACTGTTACAACAAATATGAGTGGTGCCACTAACATGGCAAGTGGGCCTGGCACACACGCTGGCAGGCAGGCAACTTCAATTAGATTAAAATAGCAGACTGATGTTTCACAGTCAAAAAGTTTTTTTTTTAAATATTTACACTACTGTTATAACAAATATGATTGGTGGCACTAGTTGGCAAGTGGGCCTGGCACACACGCTGGCAGGCAGGCAACTGCAATTAGATTACACTAGCTGACTGATGTTTCACAGTCAAATTTTTTTTTTTAAATATTTACAATACTGTTATAACAAATATGATTGTGGCACTAACTTGGCAAGTGGGCCTGGCACACACGCTGGCAGGCAGGCAACTACAATTAGATTACACTAACAGACTGATGTTTCACAGTCAAAAAAGTTTTTTTATTAAATATTTACACTACTGTTATAACAAATATGAGTGGTGGCACTAGTTGGCAAGTGGGCCTGGCAAACACGCTGGCAGGCAGGAAACTGCAATTAGATTGCACTAGCTGACTGATGTTTCACAGTCAAAAAAGTTTTTTTTTTTTAAATATTTACACTACTGTTACAACAAATATGAGTGGTGCCACTAAATTTGCAAGTGGGCCTGGCACACACGCTGGCAGGCAGGCAACTTCAATTAGATTACACTAGCAGACTGATGTTTCACAGTCAAAAAAAAATTTTTTAAAAAATATTTACACTATTGTTATAACAAATATGATTGGTGGCACTAGTTGGCAAGTGGGCCTGGCACACACGCTGGCAGGCAGGCAACTGCAATTAGATTACACTAGCTGACTGATGTTTCACAGTCAAAAAATTTTTTTTTAAATATTTACAATACTGTTATAACAAATATGATTGGTGGCACTAGTTGGCACTTGGGCCTGGCACACACGCTGGCAGGCAGGCAACTGCAATTCAATTGCACTAGCAGACTGATGTTTCACAGTCCAAAAAGTTTTTATTTTAAATATTTACACTACTGTTACAACAAATATGAGTGGTGCCACTAACTTGGCAAGTGGGCCTGGCACACACGCTGGCAGGCAGGCAACTACAATTAGATTACACTAACAGACTGATGTTTCACAGTCAAAAAAGTTTTTTTATTAAATATTTACACTACTGTTATAACAAATATGAGTGGTGGCACTAGTTGGCAAGTGGGCCTGGCAAACACGCTGGCAGGCAGGCAACTGCAATTAGATTGCACTAGCTGACTGATGTTTCACAGTCAAAAAAGTTTTTTTTTTAAATATTTACACTACTGTTACAACAAATATGAGTGGTGCCACTAACTTTGCAAGTGGGCCTGGCACACACGCTGGCAGGCAGGCAACTTCAATTAGATTAAACTAGCAGACTGATGTTTCACAGTCAAAAAAATTTTTACAAAAAAATATTTACACTATTGTTATAACAAATATGATTGGTGGCACTAGTTGGCAAGTGGGCCTGGCACACACGCTGGCAGGCAGGCAACTGCAATTAGATTACACTAGCTGACTGATGTTTCACAGTCAAAAAATTTTTTTACAAATATTTACAATACTGTTATAACAAATATGATTAATGGCACTAGTTGGCACTTGGGCCTGGCACACACGCTGGCAGGCAGGCAACTGCAATTCAATTGCACTAGCAGACTGATGTTTCACAGTCCAAAAAGTTTTTATTTTAAATATTTACACTACTGTTACAACAAATATGAGTGGTGCCACTAACTTGGCAAGTGGGCCTGGCACACACGCTGGCAGGCAGGCAACTACAATTAGATTACACTAACAGACTGATGTTTCACAGTCAAAAAAGTTTTTATTTAAAATATTTACACTACTGTTATAACAAATATGATTGGTGGCACTAGTTGAAAGTGGGCCTGGCACACACGCTGGCAGGCAGGCAACTGCAATTAAATAACACTAGCAGACTGATGCAAAAATTTTTTTAAAAAAAAGTTACACTAATGTTACACCATATAGGAGTGGTGGCACTGAGGATGGAAGTAGGCACAGTATATGCTGGAAGCCTGACACACAGGCTGGCACTAGTGGCACTCTGGCCTGGCAACTAAAATTAAATAACAATAGCAGACTGATGTAAAAGTTTTTTTTATAAAAATTTACACTAATGTTACACCAGATAGGAGTGGTGTCACTGAGGATGGAAGTAGGCACAGTATATGCTGGAAGCCTGACACACAGGCTGGCACTAGTGGCACGCTGGGCTGGAAACTAAAATTAAATAACAATAGCAGACTGATGTAAAAGTTTTTTTTATACAAATTTACACTAATGTTACACCAGATATAAGTGGTGGAAAACAGAGCAATTAGGCACAGTATATGCTGTGGGCCTGACACACAGTCCTGATGGAAAATGAAATTAGATTACACTAGCAAAATGATGTAAAAGTTTTTTTTTTTTTAATTTACACTAATGTTCCCTTAGGCCCTTACACAGGCTGGCACTAGTGGCACGCTGGCCTGGCAACTAAAATCAAATAACAATAGGAGACTGATGTAAAGTTTTTTTTTTTAAATTTACACCAATGTTACACCAGATATAAGTGGTGGAAAACAGAGCTATTAATCACAGTATATGCTGTGGGCCTGACACACAGGCCTGATGGAAAATGAAATTAGATTACACTAGCAAAATGATGTAAAAGTTTATTTTTTTTTAAATTTACACTAATGTTCCCTTAGGCCCTTACACAGGCTGGCACTAGTGGCACGCTGGCCTGGCAACTAAAATTAAATAACAATAGCAGACTGATTTAAAAGTTTTTTTTTTTTAAATTTACACTAATGTTCCCTTAGGCCCTTACACAGGCTGGCACTAGTGGCACGCTGGCCTGGCAACTAAAATTAAATAACAATAGCAGACTGATGTAAAAAAATTTTTAAAAATTTTTTTACACTAATGTTACACCAGATATAAGTGGTGGAAAACAGAGCTATTAATCACAGTATATGCTGTGGGCATGACACACAGGCCTAATGGAAAATTAGATTAGATTACACTAGCAAACTGATGTAAAAGTTTTTTTTTTTTAATTTACACTAATGTTACACCAGATATCAGTGGTGGCACAGAGCAATTAATCACAGTATATGCTGTGGGCCTGACAAACAGGCCTGATGGAAAATGAAATTAGATTACACTAGCAAAATGATGTAAAAGTTTTCTTTTTTTTTTTATTTACACTAATGTTAACCAGATATCAGTGGTGGCACAGAAGAATTAATCACAGTATATGCTGTGAGCCTCACACACAGGCTGACAGGCAGGCAAATGCAAATAAAATTACAAAAAAACAAAAAAAACGACTGAAGTTCTAGCCCTAAAAAGGGCTTTTTGGGCTGAAGTTCTAGCCCTAAAAAGGGCTTTTTGGGGTGCTATCCTTACAGCAGAGATTAGATGAGTCCTTCAGGACTGTAGTGGACACTGAATACACTAGCCTAGCTATCTATTTCCCTATAAAATCAACAGCAACAGCACTAAACCCTCCTCTCACTAAGAATGCAGGATCGTAATGAATCTAAAATGGCTGCTGCCCAGGAGCTGGGAGGGTCTGGGAGGGAGTGTCTGCTGCTGATTGGCTGAAATGTGTCTGCAGACTGTGAGATACAGGGTCAAAGTTTCCTCAATGATGACGAATAGGGGGCGGATCGAACATCGCATATGTTCGCCCACTGCGGCGAACGCGAACAAGCTAAGATCGCCGGGAACTGTTCTCCGGCGAACAGTTCGCGACATCACTGCTCACCAGTGAGTATAATTATTATATTCACTGAGATATTTTGGCAAATATTCAGTAAAATAGATCTGTTATTAATAAATGGTATATACACAAGGGGCAAACAATTTCTATATGCCATTGGGCTATTACCCTCCTATACTAACATACTTGTGGTGAACTTCTAAAGATAGACCAATAGCATTTACATGATCTATATACTGCTTAACATATTTCCAACAGCAGGGCTAGGACCCAGCAGCATTACTTTCAGTTGCCTATATAAAACCAACTATAAATTATCCAGGCCCAATTGAACCTGGTTATGTAGCCAAACACTATATGTTGTAGAAATAAGGGGCCAACAAATTATGTGACACAATACTTGGCTGTGGTTAATAAATACTAATATAGAGGTATAATTCTAGTGGATCCATACTCATAAATAATTCAGGTAATTTATCCTGATAAGGGTTACAGTTTAGACTGAAATATCAGTATTTGACATTATAGAAGTATATACTTCCTCACGAAGGGAATACCGGAATCCCAAATAACTAGAAAATTGAAGTACTTTTTGAGTCTAATGTGAGCTGAATTCCATTAGTAACTTTGTATGGACACAGGATGTGTAGTAGATCCTTATTAATGAGGAATATATATTTCCAATAGAAACATACAGCTCAATACTCCATATCGGCCTACCATTAACTAAAGAGAATAGTACTTAATACTGCCCTGTGGGAGATTATATTACTCCCTACGAAATAATTTATCTCGAACTTTTGTGATAATTCATTACGGTAATCAACCAGTACTTACATTTTATTGCTTAATCTTAAATACACGTTAAATGTAAAATCGTAATCAAATGAGCTCTTTTCTTGTATCATTTTTTGCAGGGTCAGTAGCACTCCTCACATGTGAAAATCGTTGAGCCCCACTAGCGTGCAGCTACACCTGGTATAGATCATATACTCACAACAGTCAAATATTATTTTGACATAAACAATTCTTAGATCGATATTTCAAGTATTTTGTATTCTCCACGTGTTTTTAAATTTGTCTGTGTGTTTTTTAACATATGGTATGAATACAAGTTCTGAAATAATAAATAAAATAATACAAACAACCCCCCAATAGTAAAACCCACCACCCACACAACCAAACCCTCCAAATAAAATCCTATCTAAAAAACCTAAGCTCCCCATTGCCAAGAAAAGGGCATTTGTATGGGCATTGCCCTTAAAAGGGCATTTAGCTATTTTTCTGCCCAAACCCTAAGCTAAAAATAAAAACCACCCAATAAACCCTTAAAAAAACCTAACACTAACCCCCGAAGATCCACTTACAGTTTTTGAAGACCAGACATCCATCCTCAATGAAGCCGGGAGAAGTCTTCATCCAAGCGGCAAGGAGTCCTCAACGAAGCCGGGAGAATTCTTCATCCAAGCAGCAAGACAAGTCATCTTCAAGACATCCGGCACGGAGCATCCTCTTCTTTCCACGGCTCTTCAAGAATGAATTCTCCTTTAAATGACGTCATCCAAAATGGCGTCCCTTGAATTCCGATTGGCTGATAGAATTCTATCAGCCAATCGGAATTAAAGGTGAAAAAATCCTATTGGATGACATCATTTAAAGGAGAATTCATTCTTGAAGAGCCGTGGAAAGAAGAGGATGCTCCGCGCCGGATGTCTTGAAGATGGAGCCGCTCCGCGTCGGAAGGATAAAGATAGAAGATGCCGTCTGGATAAAGACTTCTGCCCATCTGGAGGACCACTTCTTGCCGCTTGGATGAAGACTTCTCCCGGCTTCGTTGAGGATGGATGTCCGGTCTTCAAAAACTGTAAGTGGATCTTCGGTGGTTAGTGTTAGTTTTTTTTAAGGGCTTATTGGGTGGGTTTTATTTTTAGCTTAGGGTTTGGGCAGAAAAAGAGCTAAATGCCCTTTTAAGGGCAATGCCCATACAAATGCCCTTTTCAGGTCAATGGGGAGCTTAGTTTTTTTAGATAGGATTTTATTTGGGGGGTTTGGTTGTGTGGGTGGTAGGTTTTGCTATTGGGGGGTTGTTTGTATTATTTTTTTACAGGTAAAAGAGCTGATTTCTTTGGGGCAATGCCCCGCAAAAGGCCCTTTTAAGGGGCATTGGTAGTTTATTGTAGGCTAGGGGGGTTTATTTTGGGGGGGCTTTTTTATTTTGATAGGGCTATTAGATTAGGTGTAATTAGTTTAAATATTTGATAATTTATTTTTTATTTTGTGTAATTTAGTGGGGTTTTTTGTAATTTAGTTGTATTTAATTAATGTAATTTAGATAATTGTAGTGTAAGGTTAGGGGTTAGTGTAAGACAGGTTAGGTTTTATTTTACAGGTAAATGTGTATTTATTTTAGCTAGGTAGCTAGTAAATAGTTAATAACTATTTAGTAATTAGTCTACCTAGTTAAAATAAATACAAACTTACCTGTAAAATAAAAATAAAACCTAAGCTAGCTACAATATAACTATTAGCTATATTGTAGCTAGCTTAGGGTTTATTTTACAGGTAAGTATTTAGTTTTAAATAGGTATTATTTAGTTAATGATAGTAATTTTTATTTAGATTTATTTTAATTATATTAAAGTTAGTGGGTGTTAGGGTTAGACTTAGGGTTAGGTTTAGGGGTTAATAACTTTAGTATAGTGGCGGCGATGTTAGGGACAGCAGATTAGGGGTTAATAACAGTAATGTAGGTTGCAGGAATGTTAGGGACAGCAGATGAGGGGTTAATAATATTTAACTAGTGTTTACGATGCGGGAGTGCAACGGTTTAGGGGTTAATATGTTTATTATAAAATAATTTTATTTTAGTGTTTGAGATGCAGGAGGGCCTCGGTTTAGGGGTTAATAGGTAGTTTATGGGTGTTAGTGTACTTTTTAGCACTTTAGTTATGAGTTTTATGTTACGGCTTTGTAACATAAAAGCCATAACTACTTACTTTCAGTTTACGGTATGGATCTTGACGGTATAGGCTGTACCGCTTACTTTTTGGCCGGACAGGCAAACTCGTAATACCGGCGCTATGGAAGTCCCATTGAAAAAGGACTTTTTGAAAGCTGCGGTAGTTACGTTGCGTTACGGGCGGTACAGATAGACCTTCAAAACTCGTAATACCAGCAGTAGTGAAAAAGAGCCATAACGCTGCTTTTTCACTCATACCGCAAAACTCATAATCTAGCCGTATGTTTTTCTTACACAAAATTGAAACAATGGAAAATAACTAAAATTAGACATACAAATTTATTTATCAACCCTATCTGTGAGGCCCCAGTCAAACATGTTTTTTAAATTATAGTTGCATATTAATTTACGTGGAATTAAACTTTTTAAGGTAGTATATATAGGGTAAGGATAAATGTAAATAGTATGTAATCTACAGCTGTAACACATGGATTAATAGCTGGATAAAAGACAGGGAGCAACGAGTAGTATTAAACGGATCATACTCAGATTGGACAAAGTTAATCAGTGGAGTCCCATGAGGTTGAAAAAATACAGAAGTCCATCGAGTTCAATTTATACAAATCTTAATATATTTACAGTAAAAGCTCCAGTTGAGTTTAAATTAATCCCATTAAAAGGTTTTCCATTTAACACAAGCAATCATATCCCTAAATTCGGTTTCTAGCCAGAAATATATCTAAACCATTTTTAAACGTATCTAAGGTAATGGCATTTACTGTCTCCTTATGTAATGAGTCCTACAATTTGATTGCTCAGTAAAAAAAGCATTTACATTGCTGGAAATTAAATCTCCTTTCCTTCCGCCTTAAATTGCGACCTCTTGCCACAATTAATTTCCTTTCATCTCTATATATGGGCCTTGAATATATTTATATAAAGTAATCATATCACCTTTTTATAGGGAAAACAGACTCAATTTGGCTAGCCTCTCTTTATAGCTGAAATTCGCCATTCCCCTTATTAGTTTTGTGGCCCTTCTTTAAACTTTTTCTACGTCTGCAATGTCTTTTTAGTTGGCCCCCAGAACTGCACTTCATACTCAAGATGAGGTCTTACCAGGGATTTATAAAGTGACAGAATTATGCTTTCTTCTCTTGCATCAATGCCTCTTTTTTTTTTTCTTTATTGAGGTTCTTAGCAATACAGGGTAAAAATTAAAAACATTATGTACATGTTGTATAGATAACCGTCCAAGTCTTGCCATGAAATAATGTATGTAACCTCAGGTTTTTATTTCATTCTTCTAGAGATACCTTTTCTCTGTAATATATTGGGCCACTTGTAGACCCCTTGTCACTTATGGAGACATATAGTTAGAAGGCATAAAGTGATTGACCACTTTTGTGTCTTTGTAGCTAAAGTAAATATCTGGAAATAACCAAACAGCATTTAGAAACATCAACTTTGTTACATACATATATATATATATTGTATAATAAGTCATATAAAAACTTCACTCTCATTACCATGTAATGAAGAATAGATTGGAAGGAATTTGGTAATAAAAAGCTAAATAAAAATCTAAATAGTTTTTACAAGAAATCATTAAGTTAGAAGGATTGAAGGTATTTTTATTTTGTTCTGTAGTTTATTCTAGCAGAAGTGGTTCCAAATTGTAGCAGTAAGCACACATAAATCCTAATAACAATAAAAGTACCAATACTGCCAAAACATTTTCATAAGTTGCAGAATGACATTCTATAGTGATACAAAATCTGTTATCTATGGTTATATACAATGATATAAACTTATATGTTATATGTCAAGATGTTGGAATGAGAAGGGCTAATAGTTGTGTGTGAATTTATCATATTTGGAGGAGTGGGTTCAGGAGTTTAGAGCTCAGAAGTAGAGGTATCAGGCTTACTCCATCTTGGGGGCCAATAAGATGGATTTCATAGAGAAATTACCCATGGCTACAAAGACAGACAATGCAAGTTTATTGTACTGGGATTTATAGAGTTGAATACTGGACACAGGATTTGGAGCCTTGGCATGAGCCACAGAACTTAGCAGGAGTAATACCCAGCCTGGAGCTGAAGTCTGAAGTAGTGCCCATTGAGGGACAAGGACGGGAATGCCTATTCTAGGGCAAATGACTGGGGTGCCCATTCTAGGGCTGAAGACTGGAGACACGGGTACTGCTGTGACAGACTGGTGACACTGGATACACAAGTACTGCTGTGATAGGTTGATGACACTGGATGCACAGATACTGCTGTAACAGACCAATAGCTTGACAACACACCAAGGGTCAGAATACCAGAGAGCAGTCCGATCAATCACCAAACACAGGGATAAGCCAAAAGAATATTCAGGAGACAAGCCAAGTCCAGTATACCAGCGAAGCAATCCAATCATACGGTAAACACAGGGGAAGTCCAGGAAAATGGCCTGTAGACAAGCTGAGTTCAGAAGCCAGATTCACCAAGACAACAGGAAACCAGAAGGCAGAAATGAGGCACAAACAATGGGATGAACCACAATTTCAGGACAGGGAGTAGTTTGAGAGGCAACCTTTCATAGTGCTGCTGATTAGGTGCTGCTGATTATGTAACTGCCTAGAGCTGACAGACAGGTGAAGCCAAAGAGCAAGAAAATCAGCCCAGAACAGAGTCTTCTGGTGGCTGCGAACCAGGAGTCACAGGTTCATTCCTGGGTACGGGTGTGAAAGAAATTATATGTGTATGTTTGTGTGTATATATATATATATATATATATATATGTGTGTGTGTGTGTGCGTACGTATGTATGTATGTGGGCACATACATATGTGTACATATATCTACACAAACATATATGTATATTCCTTTGAGCCCTTCTGGTTCCAACACCTTGTCATATACCAGATAATTTTCAATCTCTGATAAAACCTTTTTTATTTTGGTTTAATCAGTGAATGCACTAGCATTCTTTGGTTAAAGGGACAGTCTACACCAGAATTTTTATTGTTTAAAAAGATAGCTAATCCCTTTATTACCCATTCCCTAGTTTTGCATAACTAACACAGTTATATAGATACACTTTTTACCTCTGTGATTACCTTGTATCTAAGCCTCTGCAAACTGCCCCCCTATTTCAGTTCATTTTAGCCAATCAGAACTGGCTCACTGGTACTCTACGTGCGTGAGCACAGTGTTATCTATATCACACACATGAACTAACACCCTCTAGTGGTGAAAAACTGTCAAAATGCCCTGAGAGAAGAGGCGGTCTTCAAGGGCTTAGAAATTAGCATATGAACCTCCTAGGTTTAGATTTCAACTAAGAATACCAAGAGAACAAAACAAAATTGGTGATAAAAGTAAATTGGAAAATTATTTAAAATTACATTCTCTGGCCTCTAGTTATGAAGCCGTCTACTTTCCTGCATTCGCCGGCCCAATACGCTCGCCTAAGCTCGCCTACCATCGCCGCCGCGGTGACCTGAATACGTTCGCCAAAGTTATCAAAAAAGCTGTCAAGAAGCCGCGCACCAAGTACGGAGCGGTGAGCAGCGGATTGCTGTTAACTGACAGTCATCAATCTCGCTGCTCATCGGCTTCTTCGCAGCTTTTTTGATAGCCTGTCACTAAGCACCCACACTAAACTACACTGTTTTACCCCCTAAACCGCCGCTCCCGGGGCCCCGCACCTAAATAAAGTTATTACCCCCTAAACCGCTGCTCCCGGACCCCGCCGCAACTATAATAAATGTATTAACTCCTAAACCGCCGCTCCCGGACCCCGCCGCCACCTACATTATACCTATTAACCCCTATCCTGCCCCCCACTACACCGCCGCCACCTATATTCAAGTTATTAACCCCTATCCTGCGGATCCCGGACCCCGCCGCAAATAAATAAATTGTTTAACCCCTAAACCGCCGCACCCGGAGCCCACCACCACCTATATTAAAATTATTAACCCCTATCCTGCCCCCCACTACACCGCCGAAACCTACATTAAACTCATTAACCCCTAAACCACCACTCCCGGACCCCGCCGCAACTAAATTAAATGTTTAACCCCTAAACCGCCACTCCCGGACCCCGCCGCCACCTATATTAAACTTATTAACCCCTAAACCTAAGTCTAACACTAACACTAACACCCCCCTAACTTTAATATTATTTTAATAAATCTAAATAAAACTTACTATTATTAACTAAATTATTCCTATTTAAAACTAAATACTTACCTATAAAATAAACCCTAAGATAGCTACAATATAACTAATAATTACATTGTAGCTATTTTAGGATTTATATTTATTTTACAGGCAACTTTGTATTTATTTTAACTAGGTACAATAGTTATTAAATAGTTATTAACTATTTAATAGCTACCTAGTTAAAATACTTACAAAATTACCTGTAAAATAAATCCTAACCTAAGTTACAATTAAACCTAACACTACACTATCATTAAATAAATTAAATAAATTACCTACAATTACCTAAAATTAAATTAAATTAAATAAACTAAACTATAGTACAAAAACCCCCCCACTAAATTACAGAAAATAAAAAAGAATTACAAGAAGTTTAAACTAATTACACCTAATCTAAGCCCCCTAATAAAATAATAAAGCCCCCCAAAATAAAAAAAATGCCCTACCCTATTCTAAATTACCAAGTAACCAGCTCTTTTACCAGCCCTTAAAAGGGCTTTTTACGGGGCATTGCCCCAAAGTAATCAGCTCTTTTGCCTGTAAAAAAAAATACAACTCCCCCAACATTAAAACCCACCACCCACATACCCCTACTCTAACCCACCCAAACCCCCCTTAAAAAAACCTAACGCTAACCCCCTGAAAATCTCCCTACCTTGAGTCGTCTTCACCCAGCCGAGCCGAATTCTTCATCCAAGGTGCGCTGAGGAGGTCCTTCATCCGGTAGAAGTCTTCATCCAGGCGGCGTTTTCAATCTTCATCCATCCGGAGCGGAGCGGAGCCATCTTCAAAGGAGCCAACGCGGAGCCATCCTCCTCAACCGACGACTGAACGACGAATGAAGGTTCCTTTAAGGGACGTCATCCAAGATGGCGTCCCTCAAATTCCGATTGGCTGATAGGATTCTATCAGCCAATCAGAATTAAGGTAGGAAAAATCTGATTGGCTGATTCAATCAGCCAATCAGATTGAAGTTCAATCCGATTGGCTGATCCAATCAGCCAATCGGATTGAGCTCGCATTCTATTGGCTGATCGGAACAGCCAATAGAATGCGAGCTCAATTCGATTGGCTGATTGGATTTTTCCTACCTTAACTCCTATTGGCTGATAGAATCCTATTAGCCAATCGGAATTCGAGGGACGCCATCTTGGATGACGTCCCTTTAAGTAACCTTCATTCGTCGTTCAGTCGTCGGTTGAAGAGGATGGTTCCGCGTCGGCTCCTTTGAAGATTGCTCCTCTCCGCTCCGGATGGATGAAGATTGAAGACGCCGCCTGGATAAAGACTTCTACCGGATGAAGGACCTCCTCAGCACCTCCTCAGCGCACCTTGGATGAAGAATTCGGCTCGGCTGGGTGAAGACGACTCAAGGTAGGGAGATCATCAGGGGGTTAGCGTTAGGTTTTTTTAAGGGGGGTTTGGGTGGGTTAGAGTAGGGGTATGTGGGTGGTGGGTTTTAATGTTGGGGGGGTTGTATTTTTTTTGCAGGTAAAAGAGCTGATTACTTTGGGGCAATGCCCCGCAAAAAGCCCTTTTAAGGGCTGGTAAAAGAGCTGGTTACTTGGTAATTTAGAGTAGGGTAGGGCATTTTTTTTATTTTGGAGGGCTTTATTATTTTATTAGGGGGCTTAGATTAGGTGTAATAAGTTTAAACTTCTTGTAATTCTTTTTTATTTTCTGTAATTTAGTGGGGGGGTTTTGTACTATAGTTTAGTTTATTTAATTTATTTAATGATAGTGTAGGGTTTAATTGTAACTTAGGTTAGGATTTATTTTACAGGATTTATTTTACAGGTAATTTGTAAGTATTTTAACTAGGTAGCTATTAAATAGTTAATAAGAAGAAGAGAAGAGGCGCCAAATAGTGTGTACCGTTATGCTACAAGAGGCCAAAACCCCATATAAATCTTACTTACAAGATTTTCAGCACTTGAGAAGTGCCACATAAGCCTTCTGAACAATTAGCAGCCATCCAGCTAGCTGTGTTAGCAAATATAACCTCCAGTTGTGGGCTGTATGTAAAATAAAAGAACACAAAAGCGCCACAATAGTGTATATCAGTGAGAACAATAACTAGTGCGCAAAAAGTGATATATACTCACGAGATATAAAGCACTTGATAAGTGCCACAAAGACCTCCTGGACACTTAGCAGCTGTCCAGATCACTGTGTCCTCAAGCAATCCTATGAGTATTCAAACCCAAATGATCAAGATGTCACCGAAATAGCCACAGGACTCGCTCACAAATAACATCAAATGATTGTGGTAGATAAAAGCTATGTTACTGAATATAATTAAAATGTTTATTAAAAACAAATCTTTTCACAACGCGTTTCCCGGTTACTAAGACCGTTTCATCAGGTGTCAGATGATTACTTTGGGGCAATGCCCCGCAAAAAGCCCTTTTAAGGGCTGGTAAAAGAGTTGGTTACTTGGTAATTTAGAATAGGGTAGGGCATTTTTTTTATTTTGGGGGGCTTTATTATTTTATTAGGGGGCTTAGATTAGGTGTAATTAGTTTAAACTTCTTGTAATTCTTTTTTATTTTCTGTAATTTAGTGGGGGGGGTTTGTACTATAGTTTAGTTTATTTAATTTATTTAATGATAGTGTAGGGTTTAATTGTAACTTAGGTTAGGATTTATTTTACAGGATTTATTTTACAGGTAATTTTGTAAGTATTTTAACTAGGTAGCTATTAAATAGTTAATAACTATTTAATAACTATTGTACATAGTTAAAATAAATACAAAGTTGCCTGTAAAATAAAAATAAATCCTAAAATAGCTACAATATAATTATTGAAGTCTATGGGGGAATACGCTAAGGGCCAGATTACAAGTGGAGCACTAAAGATTGCGCCCGCAACGAAAATATGTTGTTTGCGAAATTCAAAGTTTGGCTTTTTGCATGCGTTAGGTTAGCTGTCCCGAAAAGATTTGAGGTCATCACAAGGCATTAAAGGGTCCCATCTCTACTGTTGTATGCTCTTCTGGACTCCATTGTCTTTCTGAGGCGCACTCCCAAAATATACTTAAGTGACAAAGCCACGGAGAAGCCAATAGCATTGACACATTGGTAACATAGTACTGGAAAGGGTAATTCTCTCTCATAGCTGTCTCTTCATGGCAAGTGAAAACACTAACTTTTGAGCAATAAACCTGTGGAATTGACGTCACATCAAAACCATCTATCTCCTCATGGAGGCAGTCAATCTCTCCGGATTAATCAGAGTTCATGTGAATATTACTGTAGCAATTAACTTCCTCAATGTCAATTTGAGCCTGTCTGGATATGGCAGCAAATACTTTGTTAATCTGCTGTTCGAGGCATTGAAAATGGTTATCTGTCAATTGCATTATCTGCGACTCTGATCTATCCAATAAAGATAAGTTTGGGATGCAAACAGATTCCTTAGCTTCAGAATCTAGCGACGTAGCCATAATGGAATGTTTTGAATATATGTGTGTGTCTAATGTGAAATGCTTGTGTCTTTTCAGGTGAATGTGGGCCTCCTCCTAGACTGACAGAAGCAGAGTTGCGTGCAGAATATTCAAATGAAAACTTATTTACTGAAAATGCTACCATTAAATATGATTGTCGGCCTGGCTTTGTTCGTATTCCTGGTCAAAATCGCGTTCTAACCTGCTTGAAGAACTTCACATGGTCAACCCCTGATGAATTCTGTACAAGTAAGAAAGATTTTTTTTAAATTTATTTTTCTAGCTAGTCTCTGTGAAAAAAAATCATGTAAAAAATTAAGGTAAAGATTTGTATTTTCTAAATGTCTCTTGAACTTAACTTACATGGCTTCAGCTCGGTGAACAAATTGGTTGTGCCAAAGACTCTCTTTTCAAGATTTATATTAAGGAGTTTTTTATTAGCTGTTTTATAGCACCTTACATTATACATATACTGTATATTCACAATAGGGTTCTTCTTGATTAGAACCTACAGTATATTCTGTTTCAGACACTTAAAAGTTACAGCATTACTAGGAGTGTTTTAGCTGCAAAATAGCATTATAGTGATAACAGAGTTCAACTAAAGGGAAATAAATATTACACTGCTGATTGACATCTGTATTGAACATATTATGCTTTACTCTCTCTTATACTATTTGTGGCAGTAAATGGCAATTATGCAGGTCTTTTTCATATGACAACTTTGTAAATAGCAGTGTATTACTGCTAGCCTCCAATAGCATCACTTTATCATGCTGCAGTTCAGGTTCTATAGTCTTATGGATAGGAGATACTGCCTGAGCTCTAATTCCCTTTTAGTCTTTTCACAACTGTTAGTTTTCACTGTACACAGACTCTTAAAGGGACAGTGTGCCTTTGCCCTTTTTACATACAAAGTGCTTGATGGGAGGGAGGATAAAGGAATGGAGAAAGGAGATTTTTTAAGGCAGGAATAGGTAGTAAAAGATGAGATTAACCACTCATGTTTTTACATCCCCGTATTTTATGGTCTAGAACCAATCAAAGCTGTAACTCATGGGTCAGCAAAATGTAGCAACCTACACCCCAAGGACTGGCGACTTTCAGAACCTACACTTAACCAATTATAAAATGGCTTTTCAGTGGCTATGCACAGCCTTAAAGGGACAATAGACACTAGATTTTTCTTGCATAAATGTTTTGTAGATGATCCATTTATATAGCCTATAGAGCTTTTTTTTTTTTTTTTTTTTCAAAAAGTATAGTTTTGCTTATTTTTAAATAACATTGCACTGATTTTCAGACTCCTAACCAAGCCCCAAAGTTTTAGGAGAATACTGATGTATACCTACTCCAGCTTGCTCCTGTTTGTGTAAAGAGTCTTTTCATATGCAAAGGATGGGGGAGGGGGGAGTGTATGCTTTTTTTGCTATGGAACCACTTTCAGTGGGTGTTCCAGCTAATCTTTTCAACAGAGATAAATTCGGAGCTTCTAAGAAAGTTTTTGAACAGTTTTATACTGGATATTTAGATCAGTATCTGTGCATATTATTCTTTATAATAGTGTCTATTACATGCAGTTAAATGAAAATGTATGTATACTGTCCCTTTAATGTCCTAATCTTGAGTTTTAGACTTTACACAGCTTTAAATTTGAAATTTCATTCTGGCTTGTTTCAAATGGAGGGCGATATTACATATGCGGCGTCGGGCGCAAAACCCGCCGTCGCCTATTTTTAGTCAGATCAAGCGATCACATATACGGCGCCACATACAAGTTACACTCGTATGTTTGACCCATCGCCCGCTGTTTTTACTCCCATAAACTAACATAGAACCGGTGTCAAATGTCCATATTAACCTCATCACACAAAGGCAGGTGCAGCAAGCCTTGTGCTGAATATGAAAGTACCGTAACAAACACCTAATGCATGCGCAATATCCACCCCTAATCCGCTATCCCCCCACCACAATAAATAAAAAAAGTATTAACCTCTAAACCGCTACCCACCACAACGCAATCTATGTATTAAAACTATTAACCCCTAATCCGCCAAACCCCACATCACAAACTACGTAATAAAGTTATTAACCCCTAAACCACCAACCCCCCACCATGCAAAGCACCTAGTTACAGTATTAACCCATAAACCGCCAACCCCCTACAACGCAAAGTACCTAATTACCTATTAACCCCTAAACCACCAACCCCCCACATCGCAAATTATTAATATAATAACTAAGTTAGCCTAGCCTAACACCCCCTGAATTAACCCCAATTAAAACTAACATTATCCAAAATTAAAAATCCTAACTTTACATGAAAATAAAAAAAAAACTAAGATGACATAAAAATAAAAACACCTAAGATTGTATTAAAATATTAAAGATTACAAAAAATAAAAAAAAGCTAAGATTACAGAAAAAACAAAACTACATTATCCAAAATAAAAAAAGTTATTCCTAATCTAATACGCCCTTAAAAACAAAAAATCCACCCCAAATCAAAAACAACCCCTAATCTAACAATTAACTACCAATAACCCTTAAAAGGGCTTTTTGTAGGGTATTGTCCTAAAAAAAACAGCTCGTTTACTAAAAACAAACAAACAAAGTCCCCCTAAGAATCGATCCCCCACCCAACCCCCAAAATAAAAAAGACCTAACTAAAAAAAAAACAAATCTACCCATTGCCTCTAAAGGGCATTTGTATGGGCAATCAGCTCTTTTAGTGCCCATGAAAATAAAAAAATCTCTAATCTAAAAACAACCACCCCCCCAAAAAAATTATCACTAACCCCAAAAAATGTACTCACCATTACTGAAGTCTGGACATCCATCTTCATCCATGCGGCTAAGGTCTTCTTCCAGCATGACACCATCTTCATTACGGTGGAGAGGAGGTGGATCGGCGGCGGCACGGTTATCTGACGTTAAGGTCCTTATCATGTGATCGTCCACCACACACTGAAGATATTATATTGGGGTACATTGCATTTCCTATTGGCTGAAAATTTCAAATCAGCCAATAGAATGAGAGCTGCTTACATCCTATTGGCTGATTTAAAGGTGACTGATATTATCCTATATAATAAAAGGCCAAGTGTGTTTGTCTGAAGCTGTCATGCGCAGTAGGACAAACACACCTGGTCTTCCAACTGAGCTCCAGCGTCGTGTGGTGGAGTGGGCATGGCCGGACGGTGGGGGAGTGGGCGTGACCGGGGGGGTGTGACGTGGGTGTGGACGGGCGGGTGCGACATGGACGGGCGGGTGCGACATGGGCGTGCCGGGCGTGACGCGGACGGGGCTGGACGTGGCCCGGGTGGGGCGCAGACAGGGCGTGGTGGGATTTGGGCGTGGCTGGGCGGGATTTGGGCAGGGCCAGATGCCGTGGCTGCTGCCAGAGCTGAGAGCTCTAAAGAGATGGGATAGAGAGAGGGAGAGAGAGACAGCAAAAGAGAGAGGGGGAGAGAGACAGCAAAAGAGAGAGGGGGAGAGAGACAGCAAAAGAGAGGGGGGGAGAGAGACAGCAAAAGAGAGGAGGAGAGAGACAGCAAAAGAGGGGGGAGAGAGACAGCAAAAGAGAGGGGGGAGAGAGACAGCAAAAGAGAGGGGGAGAGAGAGCACAAAAGAGAGAGGGGGAGAGAGCTCAAAAGAGAGGGGGGAGAGAGCGCAAAAGAGGGGGAGAGAGAGAGCGCAAAAGAGAGGGGGAAGAGTGCAAAAGAGAGGGGAGAGAGAGAGCACAAAAGAGAGGGGGAGAGAGAGAGGGTGGGGGAGAGAGAGAGAGCAAAAGAGAGGGGGGGAGAGAGAGAGCAAAAAAGAGGGGGGAGAGAGAGCAAAAGAGGGCGGGAGAGAGAGCAAAAGAGGGGGGGAGAGAGAGCAAAAGAGGGGGGAGAGAGAGCGCAAAAGAGAGGGGGAGAGAGCACAAAAGAGAGGGGGAGAGAGCGCAAAAGAGAGGGGGAGAGAGAGCGCAAAAGAGGGGGGGAGAGAGAGAGCACAAAAGAGAGGGGAGAGAGAGAGCACAAAAGAGAGGGGGAGAGAGAGAGCGCAAAAGAGAGGGGAGAGAGAGAGCGCAAAAGAGAGGGGGGAGAGAGAGCGCAAAAGAGAGGGGGAGAGAGCACAAACGAGAGGGGACAGAGAGAGAGAGGGGGAGAGAGTGCAAAAGAGATGGGGGAGAGAGAGCGCAAAAGAGATGGAGGAGAGAGCGCAAAAGAGAGGGGGAGAGGGAGTGCGCAAAAGAGAGGGGGGAGAGAGAGAGCACAAAAGAGAGGGGGAGAGAGAGAGAGCTCAAAAGAGAGGGGGGGAGAGAGAGCTCAAAAGAGAGGGGGAGAAAGGGGAGAGAGAGAGAGAGCAAAAAGAGAGGGGGAGGGAGAGAGCAAGGGGTGGGACCGCTGTACTGCAAAAAATGGCCCGTGTGAACGGGCTTTAGGACTAGTCTATAATAATTATCATTACATTTGTTAGGCTTTTTTACATTTGATATGGTTTTCTATCTGATTGAAATATATTTTCATATACCCCGGTCCTTTATTAATTATATTTGTGTCCTCTTGTAAAATAAACATCTTAAACAAACTTATTCAAGAGATCTGCTTGATCAATGTTTTATTTATTCTAGATTACTCTTTTATCTCTTCTTGTTCCTGCGGTATCCTCTTTATTGTACCATTGGACTGGAGTGTTGAATGGCTACGCCAAATAAAGGATAACTCCTGTTTTAATTTTTTTAAATCTTAGTAAACAGGAGGTCCATCTGCTAGAGTTGAGCTTCAGCAAAACAATTTTTCATTGTTTGATACAACCATTGGCAACACATTTAATAGTTCTGGTGATATCAGATCACAGGAATCACTTCAAAAGGTTGGAGAGTTGTTTTCCATCCAATCAGCCAATAGGATTGAGCTTTCATCCTATTGGCTGATCCAATCAGCCAATAGAATGTGAGCTCAATCCTATTGGATGAGTGCAACAGCCAATAGGATGAAAGTTCAATCCTATTGGCTGATTGCAACAGCCAATAGGATTTTTTCACCTTTAACTCCTATTGGCTGATAGAAATCTTTCAGCCAATAGGAATGCAAGGGACGCCATCTTTGATGACGTCACTTGCAGGGACCCTGCAGTTTACGGCGGCAACTGTATGAAGAGGATGCTCCGTGCCGGATGTTTTGAAGATGGACCCACTCCGCGCCGGATGGATGAAGATAGAAGATTCTGTCCGGATGAAGACTTCTTGCCGCTTGGATGAGGACTTTGCTGGCTGGATGAGGATGGATGTCCGGACTTCGATAACTGTAAGTGGATCGTCGGGGTTAGTGTTAGGTTTTTTTTAAGGTTTTTTTGGGTGTTTTTTTTTTTTTAGGTTAGGGTTTGGGCTTATCATAAAATAGCTGATTGGTTTTAGTGTAAGGCAGGTTAGATTTTATTTCACAGGTAACTTTGTATTTATTTTAACTAGGTAGATAGTAAATAGTAAATAACTATTTACTAACTAGTCTACCTAGTTAAAATAAATACACACTTACCTGTGATATAAAAATAAAATCTAAGCTAGCTACAATATAACTATTAGTTATTTTGTAGCTAGCTTAGGTTTTATTTTACAGGTAAGTATGTATTTAGTTTTAAATAGGAATTATTTAGTTAATTATTGTAAGTTTTATTTAGCTGTATTTGAATTATGTTAAAGTTAGGGGGTGTTAGGGTTAGGGTTAGACTTAGGGTTACGTTAGCGTTAGGATTATGCTTAGGGTTAGGGTTACGTTAGGGTAAGGCTTAGGGGTTAATATATTTATGTAGAGTTAGTGATTTGGGAGGCCAGACGTTTAGGGGTTAATAGTTTATTTTAGTATAATTCGTTGTGAGGGCTTAGGGTTTAGGGGTTAATAGTTTTTTTTAAATATATTTTGTTGTGGGGGCGGACGGCAGATTAGGGGTTAATAATATTTAAATAGTGTTTGCGATGCGGGAGGGTTTAAGGGGTTAATAGGTTTATTATAGTGGCGACGATGTCGGGGAGTGGCGGAATAGGGGTTAATAAATTGTAATAGTGGCAGCGATGTCCGGAGCGGCAGATTAGGGGTTAATAATTTTATTATAGTGTTTACGATGGGGGGGCCTTGGTGGTGTTAGTGTATTTTTTAACACTTTATTTATGAGTTTTATGGTATAGCTTTGTAACGTAAAAGTCATAACTATTGACTTCAGATGGCAGTACGAATCTTGTCGGTATATGCTGTACCGCTCAGTTTTTAGCCTCACATGCAAACTCGTAATACCGGCACTATGAAAGTCTTATTGAAAAAGGACATTTTTAAAAGTGTGGTACTGACGTTGCGTGACGGGCTAAAAGGTGTGCAGTACACTTATACCTACAAGACTCGTAATAGCAGCGTTAGAGAAAAAGCAGCGTTATGAGCCATAGCGTTGCTTTTTCACTCATAACGCAAAACTCGCAATCTAGGTGAGAGTTTGTTCCGCTATTCTCTCTCAACCACTGTGCCCTTTGAAAAATTCAGCAGGACAAAGCACAAGTTGTTTCAATCCTTCCATACTGGCAAGATTTCCCTAGTCTATCTGTTCATTTTCGGATTGCTCATCCACTGTACCTAGTGAATTAAGGTCCACTTATTAATCCAGATCTGCAGGCCCAGCATCTGATAGATTAGTTGGTAAAGTAAAGTGGAATTTTTAATCCAGTTATGGATACATTTTTAAAGGTCAGAAAGTATATACAACAACTGCCTATTATTAAATATAGGATACAATCGGCTAGATTTAGAGTTTTGTCGGTAACGACCCGCGTAGCTAACGCTGGCTTTTTTCTGGCCGCACCTCTAAAATAACTCTGGTATTGAGAGTCCACAGAATGGCTGCGTTAGGCTCCAAAAAAGGAGCGTAGAGCATGTTTAACGCAACTGCAACTCTCGATACCAGAGTTGCTTACGGACGCGGCCAGCCTCAAAAACGTGCTCGTGCACGATTTCCCCATAGGAAACAATGGGGCTGTTTGAGCTGAAAAAAAACCTAACACCTGCAAAAAAGCCGCGTTCAGCTCCTAACGCAGCCCCATTGTTTGCTATGGGGAAACACTTCCTACGTCTGCACCTAACACTCTAACATGTACCCCGAGTCTAAACACCCCTAACCTTACACTTATTAACCCCTATTCTGCCGCCCCCGCTATCGCTGACCCCTGCATATTATTTTTAACCCCTAATCTGCCGCTCCGTAAACCGCCGCTACTTACATTATCCTTATGTACCCCTAATCTGCTGCCCCTAACACCGCCGACCCCTATATTATATTTATTAACCCCTAATCTGCCCCCCACAACGTCGCCTCCACCTGCCTACACTTATTAACCCCTAATCTGCCGAGCGGACTGCACCGCTATCATAATAAAGTTATTAACCCCTAATCCGCCTCACTAACCCTATAATAAATAGTATTAACCCCTAATCTGCCCTCCCTAACATCGCCGACACCTAACTTCAAACATTAACCCCTAATCTGCCGACTGGGGCTCACCGCTATTCTAATAAATGTATTAACCCCTAAAGCTAAGTCTAACCCTAACACTAACACCCCCCTAACTTAAATATAATTTAAATCTAACAAAATAAATTAACTCTTATTAAATAAATTATTCCTATTTAAAGCTAAATACTTACCTGTAAAATAAATCCTAATATAGCTACAATATAAATTATAATTATATTATAGCTATTTTAGGATTAATATTTATTTTACAGGTAACTTTGTATTTATTTTAACCAGGTACAATAGCTATTAAATAGTTAAGAACTATTTAATAGCTAAAATAGTTAAAATAATTACAAAATTACTTGTAAAATAAATCCTAACCTAAGTTACAATTAAACCTAACACTATACTATCATTAAATTAATTAAATAAAATACCTACAATTACCTACAATTAAACCTAACACTACACTATCAATACATTAATTAAATACAATACCTACAAATAACTACAATGAAATAAACTAACTAAAGTACAAAAAATAAAAAAGAACTAAGTTACAAAAAATAAAAAAATATTTACAAACATAAGAAAAATATTACAACAATTTTAAACTAATTACACCTACTCTAAGCCCCCTAATAAAATAACAAAGACCCCCAAAATAAAAAATGCCCTACCCTATTCTAAATTACTAAAGTTCAAAGCTCTTTTACCTTACCAGCCCTGAACAGGGCCCTTTGCGGGGCATGCCCCAAAGAATTCAGCTCTTTTGCCTGTAAAAAAAAACATACAATTCCCCCCCCCCAACATTACAACCCACCACCCACATACCCCTAATCTAACCCAAACCCCCCTTAAATAAACCTAACACTAAGCCCCTGAAGATCATCCTACCTTGTCTTCACCATACCAGGTTCACCGATCGGTCCTGGCTCCAAAATCTTCATCCAACCCAAGCGGGGGCTGGCGATCCATCATCCGGCGGCTGAAGAGGTCCAGAAGAGGCTCCAAAGTCTTCATCCTATCCGGGAAGAAGAGTAGATCCGGACCGGCAACCATCATCTTCCAAGCGGCATCTTCTATCTTCATCCGATGAGGACCGGCTCCATCCTGAAGACCTCCACCGCGGACCCATCTTCATCCGGCAACGTCCAACTGAAGAATGACGGTTCCTTTAAGGGACGTCATCCAAGATGGCGTCCCTCGAATTCCGATTGGCTGATAGGATTCTATCAGCCAATCGGAATTAAGGTAGGAATATTCTGATTGGCTGATGGAATCAGCCAATCAGAATCAAGTTCAATCCGATTGGCTGATCCAATCAGCCAATCAGATTGAGCTTGCATTCTATTGGCTGATCGGAACAGCCAATAGAATGCGAGCTCAATCTGATTGGCTGATTGGATCAGCCAATCGGATTGAACTTGATTCTGATTGGCTGATTCCATCAGCCAATCAGAATATTCCTACCTTAATTCCGATTGGCTGATAGAATCCTATCACCAAATCGGAATTCGAGGGACGTCATCTTGGATGACGTCATTTAAAGGAACCGTCATTCGTCGTTCAGTCGTCGGCCAGGATGGATGTTCCGCGTCGGAGGTCTTCAGGATGCTGCCGCTCCGCTCCGGATGGATGACGATAGAAGATGCCGATTGGATGAAGACTTCAATCGGATGGAAGACCTCTTCTGCCCCGCTTGGATGAAGACTTCTACCGGATCATGGACATCTTCAGCCCCCCGCTTGGGCTTGGATCAGGACATCGGAGGAGCTCTTCTGGACCGATCGGTGAACCTGGTATGGTGAAGATAAGGTAGGAAGATCTTCAGGGGCTTAGTGTTAGGTTTATTTAAGGGGGGTTTGGGTTAGATTAGGGGTATGTGGGTGGTGGGTTGTAATGTTGGGGGGGGTATTGTATGTTTTTTTTTACAGGCAAAAGAGCTGAACTTCTTGGGGCATGCCCCGCAAACGGCCCTGTTCAGGGCTGGTAAGGTAAAAGAGCTTTGAACTTTAGTAATTTAGAATAGGGTAGGGCATTTTTTTATTTTGGGGGGCTTTGTTATTTTATTAGGGGGCTTAGAGTAGGTGTAATTAGTTTAAAATTGTTGTAAGATTTTCCTTATGTTTGTAAATATTTTTTTATTTTTTGTAACTTAGTTCTTTTTTATTTTTTGTATTGTAGTTAGTTTATTTCATTGTAGTTATTTGTAGATATTGTATTTAATTAATGTATTGATAGTGTAGTGTTAGGTTTAATTGTAACTTAGGTTAGGATTTATTTTACAGGTAATTTTGTTATTATTTTAACTAGGTAACTATTAAATAGTTCTTAACTATTTAATAGCTATTGTACCTGGTTAAAATAATTACAAAGTTGCTTGTAAAATAAATATTAATCCTAAAATAGCTACAATGTAATTATAATTTATATTGTAGCTATATTAGGATTTATTTTACAGGTAAGTATTTAGCTTTAAATAGGAATAATTTATTTAATAAGAGTTAATTAATTTCGTTAGATTAAAATTATATTTAATTTAGGGGGGTGTTAGTGTTAGGGTTAGACTTAGCTTTAGGGGTTAATACATTTATTAGAATAGCGGTGAGCTCCGGTCGGCAGATTAGGGGTTAATACTATTTATTATAGGGTTAGTGAGGCGGATTAGGGGTTAATAACTTTATTATAGTAGCGGTGCTGTCCGCTCGGCAGATTAGGGGTTAATAAGTGTAGGCAGGTGGAGGCGACGTTGAGGGGGGCAGATTAGGGGTTAATAAATATAATATAGGGGTCGGCGGTGTTAGGGGCAGCAGATATGGGGTACATAAGGATAACTTAAGTAGCGGCGCTTTGCGGTCGGCAGATTAGGGGTTAATTATTGTAGGTAGTTGGCGGCGACGTTGTGGGGGGCAGATTAGGGGTTAATAAATATAATACAGGGGTCGGCGGTGTTAGGGGCAGCAGATTAGGGGTACATAAGTATAGCGTAGGTGGCGGTCGGCAGATTAGGGGTTAAAAAAATTTAATCGAGTGGCGGCGTTGTGGGGGGACCTCGGTTTAGGGGTACATAGGTAGTTTATGGGTGTTAGTGTACTTTAGAGTACAGTAGTTAAGAGCTTTATGAACCGGCGTTAGCCCAAAAAGCTCTTAACTACTGACTTTTTTCTGCGGCTGGAGTTTTGTCGTTAGATTTCTAACGCTCACTTCAGCCACGACTCTAAATACCGGCGTTAGAAAGATCCCATTGAAAAGATAGGATACGCAATTTACGTAAGGGGATCTGCGGTATGGAAAAGTCGCAGCTGAAAAGTGAGCGTTAGACCCTTTTTTGACTGACTCCAAATACCGGAGGTAGCCTAAAACCAGCGTTAGGAGCCTCTAACGCTGGTTTTCACGGGTACTGCCAAACTCTAAATCTAGGCCAATATATGCTTGCAGTAGCACAGGAAGTCAATGTATGCTATTGGTTTTGTCATATCCCCAAATTTTCAGATAATGTATTTCTAGGCATAAAAGCAACTGTTTCTTGAAGGCCCATAAATCTGCTTTGTTGGACATCACTAGTGAAATGGATCCATAGGTTTCTGATCTGTCATTTTTTTTAGCCATGGCACATATTCAAGCTAGGCATAACTGGGGTATTGTGATGGACTGTAAGTTACATATTCTCAGCCTCTCATTTTAAGAAGGTTTTTTATCATGTAGTGGTAAATTCTCATTCCCCAAGGGCAGTTTACATTTCTTAGGCAGTTAAAGCTAATGTGTCTTTTGAGAGGCTCTGATAAGAGGCATTATACATTTCTGAAGCACAGTAGTTGGGATATCAGCATAATAGCAGATGCAAAGTTTTTCAGAAAGCTTCTTTAGTCAGTTTTAACTTCCAAATATAATTTACTTTTCAGCATATATTTTTCTGTTTTGCCATTACTTGTGTTATTGCTTTTTAGTTTTTCATTAAACTAAATTTTAGAATCTTTCAAATAAGTCCTAACTTGGCTATATGCGAATTGAAGTTAACAGTAAAGGGAAATAAACATGTATGAAGAGAAAACAACTTGAGGTTTCTACCTACTACAAAAAGGCACATCATGTACCCACCAGTACTTAAATGTGGCGTCACATCATGTTTTAGCTAATAGATTTCTGTGTAAATATATTTTGACTTCTGCAGACTTCACCTGGCTCCCAGTTTAAATATTTATGTGCACCCTACTATTCCACTAATAGTATGAATGTGCAGATTTCCAAATGGTCCTGGATTGCAGGATTATCATGGGTTTGGAAGCTTGAACCCTCCCCCACACCACCACCTTCTCCAATCAGGGCAAATGTCCCAGTTTGTAGGGACTGCAACAGCTAGACTGAAGGACAGCCTAAACCAACTTTGCTCAACTCCACCCCCACATTCCCATCCCAACTCTGACCACCAGACACCAGTGGGCCACTTCGCCTTACCTCCTTATCTAAGAAAGCCTCTAGGAAATGTTGGGAGATATGTTTGTGAATATAAAGGTAGATCAATATTGTTGATATTTTTTTATTTTTTTTATTTACTGTTTTATTTCTCTACAGGAAGAAGGTGTCCCAGTCTGTCAGAAATAGAAAATGGATATTTTGAAGCTAAAGATTTTTTATTTGGCTCAAGAGCAACCTATTACTGTAATGAAGGGTATGTTTTATAAATACTAAAAATAATAAAAAATTGTAGTAGGGAAAAGAATATCAAACAAATGTTTTGCTAAGATTAGTGTATAATTATTTTTAGAACCCGAATGAAATAGTGATTAATATATATAGTATGCTGATGTTATACAAAAAAAAAACAACAACTTTAATTCTAATAATTCATACGTTTTCTTTTCCTAAACTTTTAAAACCATATTTTGATAAAAACACCCATTTTTTTTTCTCACTGAAAGCTCCATTATGTGCTTTTCTCTTTCAATATATTGAAATAAAATAATACTAATGACAGAAATATAGATGATAGATGGGGGTGAATACTAGTTAAAAAAGTGGACTAAATTATGAGTGGCACGCTGGCTGTTGCACTCAAGCGATAAGGGGTTTATCAAGGCTCTTTGCACACGTCGAAAGCAGCGCGGTAATACAAGTTGAAAGTAAAACATAATTTATGTAAGAAAGGAAAGTTCTTACATAAATTATGTTTTATTTCATGTAATTGGCAAGAGTCCATGAGCTAGTGACGTATGGGATAGTAATACCCAAAATGTGGAACTCCACAGAAGAGTCACTGGAGAGGGAGGGATAAAAATAATAACAGCCATTTTCCGTTGAAAAAATTAATCCACAACCCAAAATATAAGTTTATTCTCATAAATGAAAAGAAAATACCTAAACATAAGCAGATGAATCAAACTGAAACAGCTGCCTGAAGAACTTTTCTACCAAAAACTGCTTCCGAGGGAGCAAATACATAAAAATGGTAGAATTTAGTAAATTTATGCAAAGAAGACCAAGTTGCTGCTTTACAAATGTGATCAACTGAAGCTTCATTCTTAAAAGCCCACAAAGTGGATACTGATCTAGTAGAATGAGCTGTAATTCTCTGAGGTGGGGCCTGACCCGACTCCAAATAAGCCTGATGAATCAAAAGCTTTAACCAAGATGCCAAGGAAATGGCAGAAGCCTTCTAACCTTTCCTAGAACCAGAAAAGACAACAAATAGAAGTCTTCCTGAAATCTTAAGTAGCTTCAACATAATATTTAAAAGCTCTTACAACGTTCAAAGAATGTAAGGATCTCTCCAAAAAATTCTTAGGATTAGGGCACAAAGAAAGAACAACAATTTATCTATTAATGTGAATTTACAACCTTAGGTAGAAGTTTAAATGAAGTCTGAAAAACTGCCTTATCCTGATGAAAAATCAAAAAAGGAGATTAACAAGAAAGAGCAGATAATTCAGAAACTCTTCTAGCGGAAGAGATTGCCAAAAGAAACAACACTTTCCAAGAAAGTAGTTTAATATCCAAAGAATGCATAGGCTGAAAGGAGGAGCATGTAAAGCCTTCAAAACCAAATTAAGACTCCAAGGAGGAGAGATTGATTTAATGACAGGCTTGATACGGACCAAAGCCTGTACAAAACAATGAATATCAGGAAGCTTAGCAATCTTTCTTTGAAATAAAACAGAAAGAGCAGAGATTTGTCCCTTCAAGGAACTTGCAGACAAACCTTTAACCAAACCATCCTGAATAAACTGTAAAATTCTAGGAATTCTAAAAGAATGCCAGGAGAATTTATAAGAAGAACACAATGAAATATAAGACTTCCAAACTCGAAAATAAATCTTCCTAGAAACAGATTTACGAGCCTGTAACATAGTATTAATCACTGAGTCAGAGAAACCTCTATGACTAAGCACTAGGTGTTCAATTTCCATACCTTCAAATTTAATGATTTGATATCCTGATTGAAAAACAGACCTTGAGACAGAAGGTCTGGTCTTAAAGGAAGTGGCCAAGGTTGGCAACTGGACATCCGAACAAGATCCGCATACCAAAACCTGTGAGGCCATGCTGGAGCTACCAGCAACACAAATGATTGTTCCATGATGATCTTGGAAATCACTCTTGGAAGAAGAACTAGAGGTGGGAAGATATAAGCAGGTTGGTAACACCAAGGAACTGCTAACTCATTCACCGCCTCCACATGAGGATCCCTGGACCTGGACAGGTACCTGGGAAATTTTTTGTTTAGATGGGAAGCCATCAGATCTATTTCTGGAAGACCCCCACATCTGAACAATCTGAAAAAACACATCTGGATGGAGCGACCACTCCCCTGGATGTAAAGTCTGATGGCTGAGATAATCCGCTTCCCAATTGTCTACACCTGGGATATGAACTGCAGAAATTAGACAGGAGCTGGATTGCGCCCAAGAAAGTATCCAAGATACTTATTTCATAGCTTGGGGACTGTGAGTCCCACCCTGATGATTGACATATGCCACAGTTGTGATATTGTCTGTCTGAAAACAAATGAGAGGTTCTCTCTTCAACAGAGACAAAACCTGAAGAGCCCTGAAAATAGCACGGAGTTCTAAAATATTGATTGGTAACCTCACCTCTTGAGATTTCCAAACCCCTTGTGCTGTCAGAAATCCCCAGACAGCTCCCCAACCTGAAAGACTTGCATCTGTTGTGATCACAGTCCAGGTTGGATGAACAAAAGAGGCCCCTTGAACTATACGATGGTGATCTAACCACCAAGTCAGAGAGAGTCGAACATTGGGATTTAAGGATATTAATTGTGATATCTTTGTATAATCCCTGCACCATTGATTCAGCATACAAAGCTGGAGAGGTCTCATATGAAAACGAGCAAAAGGGGATCGCGTCCGATGCTGCAGTCATGAGACCTAAAACTTCCATGCACATAGCTACTGAAGGGAATGATTGAGACTGAAGGTTCCGACAAGCTGAAACCAATTTTAATCGTCTCTTGTCTGTTAGAGACAGAGTCATGGACACTGAATCTATCTTGAAACCTAAAAAGGTGACCCTTGTCTGAGGAATCAAGGAACTTTTTGGTAAATTGATCCTCCAATCATGTCTTTGAAGAAACAACACTAGTTTATTCATTTGAGATTCTGCAGAATGTAAAGACTGAGCTAGTACCAAGATATCGTCCAAATAAGGAAACACCACAATACCCCGTTCTCTGATTACAGAGAGTAGGGCACCGAGAACCTTTGAAAAGATTCTTGGAGCTGTCGCTAAGCCAAATGGAAGAGTGACAAATTAGTAATGCTTGTCTATAAAAGAGAATCTCAGAAACTAATAGTGGTCTGGATGAATCGGAATATGAATATATGCATCCTGTAAATCTATCTTGGACATATAAAGACCTTGCTGAACAAAAGGCAGAATAGTCCTTATAGTCACCATTTTCAAAGTTGGCACTCCTACAAAACGATTCAAAATTTTCAGATCCAGAACTGGCCTGAATGAATTTTCTTTCTTTGGGACAATTAATAGATTTTAATAAAACCCCAGACCCTGTTCCTGAAACTGAACTGGTATGATTACCCCTGAAAGCTCCAGGTCTGAAACACAGTTCAGAAAAGCCTGAGCCTTTACTGGATTTGCTGGGATGCATGAGAGAAAAAAATCTTCTCACAGGAGGTCTTACTCTGAATCCTATTCGGTACCCTTGAGAGAGAATACTCTGAATCCATTGATTTTGGACAGAATCTGCCCAAATACTTTGGAAGAATCTTAATCTGTTCCCTACTAGCTGAGCTGGAATGAGGGCTGCACCTTCATTCAGACTTGGGGGCTGGCTTTGGTTTCTTAAATGGCTTGGATTTATTCCAACTTGAAGAAGGTTTCCAATTGGAACCAGATTCTTTGGGGGAAGGATTGGGTTTCTGTTCCTTATTTTGTCGAAAGGAACGAAAACGGTTAGAAGCTTTAGATTTACCCTTAGGTCTTTTATTCTGAGGCAAAAAAACTCCCTCCCCCCAGTGACAGTTGAAATAATTGAATCCAACTGAGAACCAAATAAATAATTACCTTGGAAAGAAAGAGATAGTAATCTAGATTTAGATACCATGTCAGCATTCCAATATTTGAGCCACAAAGCTCTTCTAGCTAAAATAGCTAAAGACATAGATTTAACATCAATTTTGATGATATAAAAAATGGCATCACAGATAAAATGATTAGCATGTTGAAGCAAGCGAACAATGCTAGACAAATCAGGAAGGATCTGTTTCCTGTTGCGCTAAATTTTCCAACCAAAAAGTTGATGCAGCTGCAACCTCAGCCATAGAAATGGCAGGCCTGAGAAGATAGCAAGAATATAAATAAGCTTTTCTTAGATAAGATTCAAGTTTCCTATCTAAAGGGTCCTTAAAGGAATTACTATCCTCCATAGGAATAGTAGTACGTTTGGTAAGAGTAGAAATAGCCCCATCAACTCTGGGGATCTTTTCCCAAAACTCCAAACTAACTGCTGGCAAAGGATACAATTTTTTAAACCTTGAATAAGGGATAAAAGAAGTACCAGGCCTATTCCATTCCTTAGAAATCATATCAGAAATAGCATCTGGAACTGGAAAAAACTCTGGAGTAACCACAGGAGGTTTATAAACAGAGTTTAAACAATTACTAGTTTTAATATCAAGAGGACTAGTTTCCTCAATATCCAACGTAATCAACACCTCTTTTAACAAGGAATGAATATACTCAATTTTAAATAAATAAGTAGATTTGTCAGTGTCAATATCTGAGGTAGGATCTTCTGAATCAGATAGATCCTTATCAGAGGAGGATAATTCAGTATGTTGTCGGTCATTTGAAATTTCATCAACTTTATGAGAAGTTTTAAAAGACCTTTTACGTTTATTAGAAGGCGGGATAGCAGACAAAGCCTTCTGAATCGCATCAGCAATAAAATCTTTTATATTCACAGGGATATCATGTACATTAGATGTTGAAGGAACAACAGGCATTGTACTATTACTGATGGATACATTCTCTGCATGTAAAAGCTTATCATGACAACTTTTACATCCACAGATACACTTAGCTTTGGTAGAACTATTATCAGGCAGCAGGGTTCCAACAGTAGTTTCTGAGACAGGATCATATTGAGACATCTTGCAAATATAAGAGAAAAAAACAACATATAAAGCAAAATTATCAATTTCCTAATATGGCAGTTTCAGGAATGGGAAAAAAATGCAAACAGCATAGCCCTCTGACATAAAAAAGGCAAGAGGCACATAGGAATGGGGTTTTAAATAATGAAATCATTTGGCACCAAGTATGACACACAACGCAAAATGACATTATTTGGCGCTAACAACATCTGGAAACGACACACTCGGGTCATTGCAGACGCAACCTTGTACAAGGAACTCGGAGTCAACTAAGACGCAGGAAATGACGAACTTGCGTCACCGGACGTCACTATATACAGTAATAGGGGGTCAGACCATCTCACAGACTAAGGGCACAGGGTACCTCCTTTTGCAGACATGTAATCTGATTCACATTTTTTTATGTGTTAAATGTTAAAAAACAAAAACAAAGATATGTATCAAATTAACTTTTTTTGGGGTGGGGGGGTCCTTCTTAGATTCTTGCACCTGGGCCCTGTGAATTCTAGTAACGCCTCTGGGAGGAAGGAGATGAATCTCTACGACTGATAACAGAGAACCTATTAAATAGTTTTCCCGCGTGGAAAACCATTGCATTCAATAGGTGATACTCCCTTCACATCCCTCTGACATTCACTGTACTCTGAAAGGAATCGCACTTCAAAATGCTGAGAAGCACATATCACAGAAGAAAATCAAGCACAAACTTACTTCACCACCTCCATTGGAGGCAAAGTTTGTAAAACTGAATTGTGGGTGTGGTGAGGGGTTTATTAATAGGCATTCTGAGGTTTGGGAAACTTTGCTCCTCCTGGTAGGATTGTATATCCCATACGTCACTAGCTCATGGACTCTTGCCAATAACATGAAAGAAAAGTATTTACTTGAGAACAATTGTATTTAACGTTTGTTGGGCTAGCACAACCTCAGAGCTCTGGTTAACTGTTACACAATACAAAAATGTTGCACAAAACACATCAAAAATATATTTAAAATATAGTTACACTCTGCTAAAAATGATTTAAAAAAAAAATGCGTTAAAAAGTTATAAGAGCTCAAAGATATGAGGTCTCAGGTGTTAGGAAAAAAAAGGACTGCAAAGGGAATTAACATAGAGATACATATATATATACATGTCTACATATGTGTATATGCATATATATATATACACATATATATATATATACAGTATATATGTTATGTGTAAACATATGTATTTATGTATTTATATTTGTATAGCTGTATTTACAGACTTACTGTATATACACATATAAACACATAAATACAGATGTATGCGCATATACTTATGTATATACAATAAATTGTCCCAATTTATCATATTGCGAGAGGACCTGATACAATGTAGCGTATCATGTCTGCCGCACATTGATAAATGACGACAGCATATGCTGTCGGCATTTATCATTACACAAGCAGTTCTTGTGAACTGCTTGTGCAATGCCGCCCCCTGCAGATTCGCGACCGCTAGCAAAGGTTTCAAGCAACCCGATCGTATTCGATCGGGTTAATTTCTGTCCGCTGCCTCAAAGCAGGCGGACAAGTTATGGAGCAGCGGTCTTTAGACTGCTGCTTCATTACTACTGTTTCTGGCAAGCCTGAAGGCTCGCACGGAAACAAGGGCATCAAGCTCCATTCGGAGCTTGATAATTCGGCCCCAATAAGAGCATTGGAGCCCTTTGCAGTCATGTAGCTGAAAACATGAAAAATAATTTATGCAATGTTTATATTTGATAAAGTGTTTAACTGTGTTTGCACTGTAAATATTTCACATTCCAATGTTCTTCACATAGGGGCTTTTGTTGTAAGTATTTGTAAAAAGATATTCCTATATATATCTGTATATATCTATACTTATATAATCAAATACAGGTTTAATGAATGTAGACGATATATAAAAATTACTTCCAAAATAGTGTCTTTAGAGTGTATTCCTCATACGCAACATAATTTAATTATTAGAAATCATTATGGAAAATAAACAAATATCCGTTTGTGACTATCATGGGCCCAAACTGCTGCATCAATATATATATATTAGATCATGCATGCAGATAGATTTTATTGTCTGCTTTTTGTGAGAAAAAAAGGAGTAGCTGTTGAGATATAAACATTATATAAATAAAAAATATAAGATAGCCACAATTTTAAGGGCCTCATTTACCGACGAGACTTCTTAGAATATCTCGCCAGAGTGGTGAGGTTTTGAATATCAGGTCATTGCTTAGCAGGCAACTTATGGGCAAAAGAGGAACTTTGAGTGCCCCCAAGTATCTTAAAAAGATCTTAGTCTAAGGGGCCTATTTATCAAAGGTCTTGTGGACCTGATCCGACAGTGCGGATCAGGTCCACAAGACCTTGCTGAATGCGGAGAGCAATACGCTCTCCGCATTTAACATTGCACCAGCAGCTCACAAGAGCTGCTGGTGCAATGCCGCCCCCTGCTGACTCTCGGCCAATCAGCCGCCAGCAGGGAGGTGTCAATCAACCCGATCGTACTCGATCGGGTTGAATTCCGGCGATTCCTGTCCGCCTCATCAGAGCAGGTGGACAGGGTTATGGAGCAGCGTTCTTTAGACCGCTACTTCATAACTGGTGTTTCTGGCGAGTCTGAAGACTCGCCAGAAACACGGGCCCACAAGCTCCATACGGAGCTTGATAAATGGGCCCCCAAAGGTGCATTATATATAATTATTCTAATTGGTTATCAGAGAAAGTGCTATAATGAATAAATAATAAAATCTTAAGTCTTATATACTGGGTTGTCCTAATTGAGCTACAGATGTTATTTGAGTAATGGATGGGTAATGAATGGATCGTTAATATTCTATCAATTGCTAGGGAGGGTATTGTTCTAAGTTAAAAATGTATAAAGTAAAAAGGAGATCGATACTAGTATAAGTTCATTACATTAAAATGTCTTTTACTGATGCATTATTAAAATAACAAAAAGTACACAAAAATACACAGGTATATTCAATTGATACAATATAAAATGCAGATTAATATTATATAAAAGACGATCTATTCTTTGTGTTAAAAAATCTGAAAAAAAGTTAAACGGATCCGTTTTAATAAATAACTAAAAATTATAAATTCTACTTGTTAATTAAAAATATGCATATGGTTGCAAATGTATAGTGGCTAACCGTCAGAATAGGAAGAGGATCAAGTGATATAAGATAGCATAAATTATTATATCACTGGCTATCCTTTTTGAAAACAGTCAATCCGGTGTCTGTTTGACCTTAATTTATTTGCGGTCCAGGAAGTTTTTGCCCGGGGCTTTAGAGAATGTTAATCATACCTTCATGTGAGGCTGTATATGCCTGATATACAGATATAAAGCTGGGTGCGTTCTTATGAGCTGAGACAATCTTCTCACCTATTTCACTGCAGGCCAAAAGAGAGTGTTTCTCCGCAGTATTCAGGTGATGGGATGTTTCTCGTGCTGTTTCCTTGATATGGAGCTACGTAACCTTTCTTGGCTCTTGTAGCGGTCTGTTTGTTGCTCCTGCAACGATATCCCTCTTTGTTCTGCAACGATATTCTTATTGCTCCCACAACGATATCCTTATTGCTTGTGCTTGAGCTAAAGCATTTGTAAATCCGAGTAGGAATGTTAGATAGTTGGTCCTGAGGGCAGAATGTGTAACGCGTTTCAGATGTTAACTACAGCCTTTTTCAAACAAAGTTTGAAAAAGGCTGTAGTTAACAGCCGAAACGCGTTACACATTCTGCCCTCAGGACCAACTATCTAACATTCTTACTGTTTTCAAAAAAGATAGCCAGTGATATAATAATTTATGCTATCTTATATCACTTGATCCTCTTCCTATTCTGATGGTTAGCCACTATACATCTGCAACCATATGCATATTTTTAATTAACAATTAGAATTTATTGTTATTTATTAAAACGGATCCGTTTAACTTTTTTCAGATTTTTTAACACAAACGAATAGATCGTCTTTTATATAATATTAATCTGCATTTTATATTGTATCAATTGAATATACCTGTGTATTTTTGTGTATTTTTTGTTATTTTAATAATGCATCAGTAAAAGACATTTTAATGTAATGAACTTATACTAGTATCGATCTCCTTTTTACTTTATACATTTTTAACTTAGAACAATACCCTCCCTAGCAATTGATAGAATATTAACCAACGATTCATTCATTACTCATCCATTACTCAAATAACATCTGTAGCTCAATTAGGACAACCCAGTATATAAGACTTAAGATTTTATTATTTATTCATTATAGCACTTTCTCTGATAACCAATTAGAATAATTATATATAATGCACCTTTAGACTAAGATCTTTTTAAGTTACTTGGGCGCACTCAAAATTCCTCTTTTGCACATTAGATACACAACCCATACAGTGTAGAGGTTTCACTGTATTTTTTGAGGGCTTGGTGCATTTATCCTACAGCACTACCTACTGTGAAGTTAAGATATATTTCTCATTCGTGAGGATATATCACTTTCAGATAGCAGGCAACTTCCAGGGAGACAGAATTGATAATAAAAAAATACTGCTGACTGTCAGTTTTTCCAGAGAAACTGTGGAAAAAAGTTTGTTGAAACGTTTTTTTGTAAATGTTTGATTGACTTTTAATAAAATTACGCTCTTCCTGTTGTGGCTTAAAAGGGCAGTGTTCCCTGATATTCATGTTCAATAAACAGCTAAGATTTTCAGCTCTATTCAGAATCAAGTATAGAGACAAATACACATTCCCAGTCATGTAGAGATTGTTGCAGGAAATATTTAATTAGTCATCTTTAACCAATCCTAGGTTGCTGATGTTTTTTGTATAGCAACCTAGGATTGGTTAAAGATGACTATTTAAATGTTTTACTTGAGATGAGTTATATGCCTAATGAAACAGCATTTGACCGTTGAGGAATGCGTTGCATAGTAAGACCTGTTTTTATTGCTGGTCTCTTTTTAACTTGTTGATTTTAACCCCTTTCAATGGTGCTTGCTTTTTTAACAGTGTGGCTCTCGCCGCAGACGGCAAGACCAAACTATTCTAGGAAGCCTGCTGGCGATAAGGGAGGTTGTAATATTGTTGTCTTGCCACTAGAGGTGAGACCTGCACTATTATTGGCTGAAAAAACCCTTAACAAAAACCCCTTCAGGCTCGCCGGAAACAGGAGTTAAGAAGCACTGGTCTTAAGACCACCTTTGATGCGGCGGACAGCAATCTGCCTGATCACATACGATCAGGTTGATTGACACCCCCTGCTAGTGGCCGATTGGCCGCAAATCTGCAAGGGGCGGTATTGCACAATGATTGCTTGTGCAATGATAAATGCCGACAGTGTATGCTAGCGGAATTTATCGATGTCTGCCAGACATGTGATAAATTGTCCCCATTGATTCTATGTTTTTCATTATTATATTAACAGAAGGCCTATTTATCAAATGTCTATCGGACCTGATCCCACAGCACGGATCAGGTCCGACAGACATCGCTGAATGCGGAGAGCAATAAGCTCTCCGTATTCAGCATTGCACCAGCAGCTCACAAGAGCTGCTGGTGCAACGCCACTCCCTGCAGACTCGCGGCGGAGGTGTCAAGCAACCCGATCGTACTCGATCGGGTTGAATTTTGGCGATGTCTGTCCGCCTGCTTAGAGCAGGCGGACAGGGTTATGGAACAGTGGTCTTTAGACTGCTGCTTCATAACTGCTGTTTCTGGCGAGTCTGAAGACTCGCCAGAAATACGGGCCCTCAAGCTCCGTTCGGAGCTTGATAAATGGGCCTCTATTTGTCATGCTGCTGGCACCATCCAGGACTACCATACCCCCCTAAATAGTTTGGTGAATCTCCAAGGTTTCTCAGTTAAAGAATCTACCTGATAGGCTTAAAGCTCATTTACTTGTCTAATGCAACATCCTGGACATTTTAGAATGAAACCTCCATTGGAAATTTTTGTGAAGATACATTTTAGAAAACTCCCCACAAATTAATTTTACATTGCAAAATTGATGTTGTTCAATCGTCCTCAGTAAAATTTAGCAGAAGAATTCTTCATCCCAGTTTGCATTTATTTTCACACCCTATTTTTCTATGTACTATGTAATTACAAATTAACGGCTAGATTACGAGTTTTGCGGTAAGGTGAAAAAGCAGCGTTAACAGGTCCTAACGCTGCTTTTTTAAACCAGCTGGTATTAAGAGTCTTGCAGGTTTAGGGGCACCGCACACTTTTTTGGCCTTACCGCAAACCAACTTACGTAAACTTCGTAAACCCTTTTTTCTATGGGACTTCCATAGTACTGGTATTACGAGTTTGTCCTGGGAGGCCAAAAAGTGAGCGGTACACCCTCTACCTCCAAGATTCCTAACGCATTTGAAAGTCAGTAGTTATGAGTTTTACACTACAACGCTGTAGCATAAAACTCATAACTAAAGTGCTAAAAAGTACACTAACACCCATAAACTACCTATTAACCCCTAAACTGAGGCCCTCCCGCATCGCAAACACTATAATAAAAGTTTTAACACCTAATCTGCCGATCCGGACATTGCCGCCACTAGAATAAACATATTAACCCCTAAACCGCCGTACTCCTGCCTCGCAAACACTAGTTAAATATTATTAACCCCTAATCTGCCGCCCCTAACATCGCTGCCACCTACATTATACTTATTAACATCCTAATCTTCCGCTCCGGACATCGCCGCAACCTACATTATATTTATTAACCCCTAATCTGCTGCCCCCAATATCGCCGCCACCTACCTACATTTATTAATCCCTAATCTGCCGTCCCCAACGTCGTCGCCACTATTCTAAATTTATTAACCCTTTAAACCTAAGTCTAACCCTAACACCCCCTAACTTAAATATAATTTAAATAAATCTAAATAAAATTACTATCATTAACTAAATTATTCCTATTTAAAACTAAATACCTATAAAATAAACCCTAAGCTAGCTACAATATAACTAATAGTTACATTGTAGCTAGCTTAGGAATTATTTTTATTTTACAGGCAAGTTTGTATTTATTTTAACTAGGTAGAATAGTTACTAAATAGTTATTAACTATTTAATAACTACCCTGCTAAAATAAATACAAATTTACCTGTAAAATGAAACCTAACCTATGTTACAATAACACCTAACACTACACTACAATTAAATCAATTCCCTACATTAAATACAATTAAATACATTAAATTAAATTAGCTAAATCACAAAAAAACACTAAATTACAGAAAATAAAAAACAAATGACAGATCTTTAAACTAATTACACCTAATCTAAAAGCCCACCCAAAATAAAAAAAAAACCTAGCTTAAACTAAACTACCAATAGCCCTTAAAAGGGCCTTTTGCGGGGCATTGCCCCAAAGAAATCAGATCTTTTACCTTTTAAAAAAATTACAAACGGGGCGGAGCTAGAGATCAGTGAGAGCAGACGTGCCTGTGCTAAGCTCCGTAAAATTATTAACTTAAAAAAGTATATAAGCACGCTAAAATAACCACAAACTGCCTAAAAGAACTGGGACAATAGCCTGGGATTGCAGCTGGGGCCAAAGAAACATAATTTTTGTGACCGGACAATTATATGGCTGGATAGTGGTGACGATTGACAGAGGCCTGCATGCTCAACCGCGACTGGGAGTCCTTCCTTCATCCTATCCGTGCCCTACCATCCCTGTGAGCTGTGGGGGACTCCGGAGGACGAAAAAAAAACAGAGGGAGCCGTCCGGGAACTACCGCAAACAGTGAAGTACAGTAACACCTACAGACGCCATTACCGGAACAACAAACAGCGAGAGAGGCTAGCGCTGCAACGATAACCCCCCAGGTGTGAGGACAATCCTAACAGACACCGGAGCCTTTGACCAACAAGTGGGGACACAGACATACCTCAGAGGGATTCGTTGTCCTGTGATTCTCCCGGAAAGGAGCCGCCATCTTGCCTTAATTGTAAGTGCGTCAGAGTAAAGCACTACATAGACACTCTGCAGCGTTAGCCACATAACCCATTAACAGAGCCCCCAGACCTTGCTGCTACACAGGGGCTATAAAGAAAAGACTGTCCCAGGATCTAAGAGGGTGTTGAGCCATATTCAAAATTCAAAATTAAGCCACAGAAACACAACAGGAGGTAGAACAAAGGGCTGGTCTGTTGTGACAACAGGGGGACTTTGTATACAAAACAGGCAGCAGATTGGCATTTCATTAGGGAACCATAATCAAAGGGAGACTGCCCACTCACCTTAGCACCCACAGAGTGGTATATAATAAAAATTGCTGCAAATCACCACTGGGTGCAGGGCTGGAAGATAGTTGTAATACACTATCAGGCAGAGATAAGGAAGCTTGAACAGACATTTTACTAGGTCCCTCCTTAGCACAGTAGTGATTTAGTTTCCAGAAGGAACAGAAAAATAGTCAACAATACAGCTTAACATAACCCAAACACCACAGAAGAGACCACTCTTAATACCCTCTCCCCTTCCTTTTCCTGCCAGCCTTTAGGGGCGACAGGTCATATCCCTTACACCTTTTCCCGTGATCGTCCTGTGAGGACAACTGCCCTGGGGAGAAGGGTATATTTAGAGAATTGGGTCTCAAAGCTACTGAAAGAGACTTATTGGGAGTCATACAGTTTCCAAAACCTACTAATATGATATTTTGTACCCACAAATAAAGGCATCTCCAAAACACCACTTAACCCACACCCCTGAACTGTGAGTGTTGGCATGTAGTCTGCATGGCATAGCCACATGGGGAAGCTCGTCTAGCAAGCTAATAAGCAGAATAAACTGAACTCCTCCAGCCTATGGAATAATACTACCCTCCCGCATTCCACAATATGAGACTACAATAGGGGAGATAAGAGATACTGTGATGCCACAATAACCACTGACTACTGTCCCTCCACATATAACCAGTAGCAAAAGACCGACTGACCACGATACTTACTAAGCTTTCTCATAGGTGGGAACTAATCAACTACTACAAAGAGACAGTACATACCCCTCGACAATAAAATGGCCTCTAGGAGAGTAGTGAAGGGGGATAGGTCAGCTACTAAACCTTCTACAGTGTCCTCCTTCTTTAAGTCTTCGCAATCTAACAAAACTAACAAGGATATGGAGGCGGAGGGGGATTCGGATCATGACTCCACACCACAAATAGAAGATAACACCCCATTAACTAAAGCTGACTTGCGGACCCTGGTTTCAAAGAAAGACATTGCCGACAACTTTGAGAAACTATGGGAGAAAATTGATTCCATTCATTCATCAGTTACCAGCATCCTGTCTGAGATTAAATCTGATTTGACAGATATGGGGAATAGGATAGATATACCAGAAAGATGCCATGGTGGAGAATGTGGATGAAATGTCGCAGGTGGTCTCAACACAACAATAACAACTACTGGAATTCCAGGACAAGCTAGATGACCTGGAGAATAGAAGCAGGAGGAACAATCTCAGGCTGAAAAGAGTTCCAGAGGAGATAACCACTGCGGAGCTCCCAGCATACCTTGCACAACTTTTCACCCAGATCACAAGCTCGCCTTCCGATTACACCTTCCATGTTGAGAGGGCTCATAGGGCACTAAAAGACAAACCAAAGGCGGGCCTCCCACCAAGGGATATAGTTATTAAAATTACTTTCTATCCAGACAAAGAGAAGATCCTCCAGGCTGCTAGAAAACAACCCACTTTCAAATTTCAAGGCAACGTGATCCAATTCTACCAGGACCTGAGCCTCCGGACCCTGCAAAGGCGAAGTGCCCTGCGACCCCTTACCTCTTTGTTGAGGAAACAGCAGATACAATACAGATGGGGTTTCCCTTTCGCACTAATTATAACAAAAGATACTAAAGTCATAACTATCAAGGAACCAGAAGATATTCCTGAAGTGTGTGAGATGTTGGGTTTGGAAACCCCTCCGCTACCTGAGAGAGAACCAACTTTGGCACATAGGCCGACATCTACACGTACAGAAGGCCAATCAAAGTGGCACAAATCAAGACACAAGAAGTTGAAGACAAAAGAACCCAGAGATAAAGAACTCTAACTAATGATTTCTTCTTACCCCCCCTGGAACTCAGGGGAAGGAGACTTTTCCAACTGGGCTCTAATGCCGGGACAATTAAGTAGAAGAAGACGCCAGGAGGAGCGATCCAGGCTATGTATAACTCACAACTGACATTGTTGAGACATAGGCAAACTAGTATATAGATATTTACTCTAAATTCCATAGGTGTTGTTTATGTTTACGTTATTGTTATATGACTAATGGGGTTTTTTTTTTTTTAATGCTTTTCTATTAAGATAATGTTGATATATCTAGACGGGCTTTCCCAGCCCTCCCCTTTATAAAGGGACAAATAAGGAAAATGCAACATTTAATATGTCATTTTTTTCGAATGTATTATCCCAATGTTAAGGATAAAGTTTTGGTTATTTTCCCCACTAGGGGGATATGTTTACCCTCTCCAAATGTTTTTTTCTTTTCAGGGACACTTCCGCGGCGCACTCCCGTAAAACCCAAGCTCCGAAGATTAGCAACACGAGTAAGACTTATCATTTTAAGGTAAATACTGACATATGTTACACACCCAGAGCAGAGGCGAGAGTAAGAGAACATAATAATGCCTTCTAATATACACGTAGTATCGCATAATGTCAGAGGACTCAACACTGATACCAAACAGAGAGTAGCCATGTCCCAATATACACTTCTAAACGCCAATGTCCTGTTCCTGCTGGAGACACATCTCCTTAAAGCTAGCATCCCAAAATACTGGGCAAAGCATTTTAGTACACACTATCATGCCACTACGGATACAAAAAAAAGAGGGGTCTCAATTCTATTACATTCCTCCATTAACTTTACCCATGAAAACACCTTAGCGGTTTCGGGAGGCCGATACCTAATAGTCAGAGGGCGGATACTGGATACTGAGGTTACCTTATGTAACATTTATGCCCCCAATGAAAATCAACATGATTTCTTCAGACACATTTCCCATCTTTTAACTCAATGGTCCCAAACCAAAATTATTCTAGCAGGAGACTTTAATATAACTATGGCTCCACACACAGCGGTTAATAATGCTTCCTTATCCAGTAAACAACACAGACATAATCGGTTAGTCAAATCGATACAAGACTCTTTGGTGCCACACGCTATGATTGACACCTGGCACACGCTGTATGGGGTGACGAATGACACTACTATTTATTCTGCAGCACATAACACATACACACGGTTGGACTATATTTATGTTAGCCAGACTCTCCATCCATTGCTGCAGAGCTCCACTATACACACGTGTGTGTGGTCAGACCACTCTATTTTGTCATTAAAGTTGAGTGGAATGCAAGATACTAAACAAAATAGGACATGGACCTTTGATCCAACTCTTATGAATAACCCACAGAGGCACGATAAAATTTTGCAGTCATTGGTGGAGTTCTGGGGGATAAATGTGGATACTACTACCAATCCTATAAACACTTGGGCAGCACATAAAGTAGTAATACGGGAACAGCTTATACAAGAGAAGGCCAGACTAAATCGGCAACACAGAGATCTATTAGGACAGTTACATGAAGAGATAGAAAAACTAGAGAGACAACACAAGTTAACAGGGAAGGGGCGATTCTACAGACTCTTCAGACTAAGAAAGCCATGCTAGCAAAAATACTAAATTCTCAAGCCGCAAGAGCAATCCAAAAAATGAAAACACACTATTTAATTTACGCCAACAAACCAGATAAATATATGGTATACAAAATTAGGGAGAGATGTAAAGCTTCATCTATCCCTCTCATAGAAACAGAACAGGGGACACTGACGTCTGACCCACAAACCATAGTAGAGCCACATTTGCCACTTTTTATAGCAAATTATACGATGGACGAAAGGTCATACATAGTACAGAGACAGACAAATGCACTGAAGAGTTCCTAGCAAATTGCCCATTAAAAATACTTACTAAAGACCAAACTGATAGCCTTAATGCCCCAGTTACCAACCAGGAGGTATTGAGAGCAGTGAGGGACCTTAAACCTGGTAAAGCAGCAGGCCCTGACGGCTTCTCGGGAGAATATTATAAATTGTTTCGTGGCACCTTAATCCCACATTTGACCAAATTTTGCAATTATATACTGGAAGGGAACCCTATCCCGAGAGAGTTGCGGTTAGCAAAAATAGTGGTGATCCCCAAACCCGAAAGAGATCATAAAAGATGTAAAAACTACCGACCAATTTCATTAATAAACCAAGATTTGAACATTTTTACTAAGGTATTGGCAAACCGACTTAAGGAAATTCTCCCTGCTTTGATACATCCAGATCAGGTGGGATTTATTAAAGACAGGGAAGCCCCAGATAATATACGTAGAATCACTAACCTTATTCATCATTTAGAGAGACAGGGGACGCCTTCTCTGTTATTGTCGCTTGATGCGGAGAAGGCGTTTGATAGAATTGACTGGAGATACATGACCCTAGTTCTGAAGAAGATGGGCTTTGACGGTTCCTTTATGACAGCTATACGTGCAATCTACTCACTACCCCAGGCTCAGGTGACTGCGGGAGGCTATAGGTCGGCCACCTTCCCCATACTCAATGGCACAAGGCAGGGGTGCCCCCTGTCGCTTCTATTATTTGCGCTCTGTATTGAGCCACTGGCAGCTAGAATAAGAACACACCCAGATATAGAGGGAGTTAAAGTAGGACATTCAGAATACAAACTGGCCCTGTTCGCAGATGATATTCTATTAACAATTACAAAACCTCTCATATCCTTACCTAATTTATATGCGGTGTTAGCAGCTTTCTCGAACATCTCAGGCTACAAAATCAATTCGGATAAATGTGAAGTTCTTCCCATTGCAATTCCCTTTCATACTCAAAAACTATTGGAGCTAAACTTTGACTTTAAGTGGGTCAAACATACACTTAAATACCTGGGGATTAACCTTCCACAACAGATACAACTCCTATACAAACACAATTATTCACCTCTATTCCGAAAAATTAGACAAGACATCACAAAGTGGTGTAAATACAACTTCTCTTGGTTGGGCAGACTGGCAGCAGTCAAAATGACTATTTTGCCCCGATTACTTTACTTATTCAGAGCATTGCCAATAAAGATTGTCAAAGCAGATTTAGAAAGGCTACAGACAGATCTCTCAGCTTTTATCAGAGGGACAAAATCGGCTAGGATCTTTAAATCCTTAGTACACCGACATAGATATTTGGGGGGGTTGGGGGTCCTAATTTGCTGGATTATTATAAGGCAGCTAGAATAGCACAGGATGCGATGATACTAAAGAGAGAGGAAGAAACCATCTGGATTACCTTAGATGCAGAACTAGAAGGGAGGGTGTACCCGGACTCCATTTTGTGGAACTCACAACAGACTGGAGTTGATTATCGTCACTCAGAAACACACACAAGAGATCTTACAATTGATTTATGGTCAAAAATAAGGAAGAGAGAAGATATTATTCCACAACACTCCCTGTTGATGCCAATTAGGTACCTTTTTCGGGGGGGGGGGGGACACGTAAACACATACAGAAATGGGAAAATAAGGGCCTCTATAGAGTGGCAGACATCTTAGGGAATAGAGCAATATTGTCATTTTATCATTTACAAGAGAGGATCGCACCTCTCAAGCTACACTGGTTTATTTACTTGCAGCTGCAGTCTTCTCTTCGGGAATTCCTTAAAAATGCACCAGGTAGGGTGGCTACAGCGTTAGAAATTTCCAGCATCAGTCCACATAGGACCAAACACTCGATATCCAGGTTATATGTGGCAATTCAATCCCCCCCAAATGCGCCTAAAACTCACAGAATGTAAGCTTGGGAACGGGACCCAGGCATAGTAAAAGATAGACAGGAATGGGAAACAATATTCCAACTGGGAGATAAGGGCTTATTAAGCGTTGATTTGAAAGAAAACACACTGAAAACAGCCTTCCGATGGTACTTAACCCCAATTAGGACTTCTCATATGAGCCCTCAGGGAAGCAACTTGTGCTACAGAGGTTGCGGACAGAGAGGCACATACAAACACATGTGGTGGGATTGTGAGGTTGTCCGAGAGGTGTGGAGGAGACTCTCTTCATTTATAGGTCAGTTGGTGGATGAGGAGCTTACCCTTACCATACAGCAGGCTTTACTACACGAACCCATAGAAATTTACCATAGACACCTGAACACCTTCATTAGAATTCTATGTACAGTCACCAGAATATGTATAGCGAGATACTGGAAAGTAGGGGCTCCAGCTTGGACAGAGATATACAATAAAATACAACTCACATATGCTATGTATGAAGCAGCAGGGGGGATTCTAAACAGTAGAGAGACAATGCAAAAGGTATGGTTCTACTGGATAAGTAGACAGGAACAATCATCTAGGGTCTTAACTTAGTATGAGCTGATGTCGGGTTGGCGGGGATGCGTCGTGGAACGAGTGACTCTACTCCTCAGGTAAAGTGCTATTTACAAAAAGAGTCACTGTTTTGTGTGAGTGGGGAGGGGTTTACTTTTTTTTTTTTTTTTTTTTTTTGGTTTGTTGGTTTGTAGTTTCGTTAACAAAGCTGGAGGACTGACAAAACTCTGTTCTTCTTAGTTTTTAATTTGTTTTGTTTAACCTGTTTGCAACTTATCTCACAATTGCGTTGTTCTTTGGTGTGAGAAATTAGATACAAATTAAGCAGAACATACACTAGGTTGTATCAACTTCACGCTGACAACAATGGACATTCAAGAAGGTATGCAAGCAGAAGTATTATCTACTAATATAATTTAAAGACCTGTACTTTAGTTGTAATGAGAATGTAATGATAAATTCACTTTGTATGCACATGGTTAAAAAAAAAATTTCAATAAAAAAATTACAAACAACCCCCCCAACAGTAAAACCCACCACCCACACAACCAAACCCCCAAATAAAAACCTAACAAAAAAACCTAAGCTCCCCATTGCCCTGAAAAGGGCATTTGGATGGGCATTGCCCTTAAAAGGGCATTTAGCTCTATTGCTGCCCAAAACCCTAGCCTAAAAAATAAACCCACCCAACACACCCTTAAAAAATCTTAACACTAATCCCTGAAGATTCACTTACCGGCAGAAGTCTTCATCCAAGCGGCAAGATGTCCTCAACGAAGCTGGCAGAAATGGTCCTCCAGATGGGCAGAAGTCTTCATCCAGATGACATCTTCTATCTTCATCCTTCCGACGTGGAGCGGCTCCATCTTCAAGACATCTTCAAACGACGGCTTCTTTGGAATGAATATCTCTTTAAGTGACATCATCCAAGATGGCGTCCCTTAGATTCCGATTGGCTGATAGAATTCTATCAGCCAATCGGAATTAAGGTAGAAAAAATCCTATTGGCTGATGCAATCAAACAATAGGATTGAACTTCAATCCTATTGGCTGATCCAATCAGCCAATAGGATTGAGCTTGCATTCTATTGGCTGATTGGAACAGCCAATAGAATGCGAGCTCAATCCTATTGGCTGATTGCATCAGCCAATAGGATTTTTTCTACTTTAATTCCAATTGGCTGATAGAATTCTATCAGCCAATCGGAATCTAAGGGACGCCATCTTGGATGACGTCACTTAAAGAGATATTCATTCCCGAAGAAGACGTCGTTTGAAGAGGATGCTCCGCGCCGGATGTCTTGAAGATGGAGCCGCTCCACGTCGGAAGGATGAAGATAGAAGATGCCATCTGGATGAAGACTTCTGCCCGTCTGGAGGACCACTTCTGCCCGTCTGGAGGACCACTTCTGCCGGCTTTGTTGAGGACATCTTGCCGCTTGAATGATGACTTCTCCCGGTAAGTGAATCTTCGGGGGTTAGTGTTAGGATTTTTTAAGGGTGTATTGGGTGGGTTTATTTTTTAGGTTAGGGCTTTGGGCAGCAATAGAGATAAATGCCCTTTTAAGGGCAATGCCCATCCAAATGCCCTTTTCAGGGCAATGGGGAGCTTAGGTTTTTTTAGTTAGGCTTTTATTTGGGGGGTTGGTTGTGTGGGTGGTGGGTTTTACTGTTGGGGGGGTTGTTTGTATTTTTTTTAAAAGGTAAAAGAGCTGATTTCTTTGGGGCAATGCCCCGCAAAAGACCCTTTTAAGGGCTATTGGTAGTTTAGTTTAGGCTAGGGATTTTTTTATTTTGGGTGGGCTTTTTTATTTTGATAGGGCTCTTAGATTAGGTGTAATTAGTTTAAAGATCTGTAATTTGTTTTTTATTTTCTGTAATTTAGTGTTTTTTTTGTTATTTAGCTAATTTAATTTAATTTATTTAATTGTATTTAATGTAGGGAATTGATTTAATTATAGTGTAGTGTTAGGTGTTATTGTAACATAGGTTAGGTTTTATTTTACAGGTACATTTGTATTTATTTTAGCTAGGTAGTTATTAAATAGTTAATAACTATTTAGTAACTATTCTACCTAGTTAAAATAAATACAAACTTGCCTGTAAAATAAAAATAAACCCTAAGCTAGCTACAATGTAACTATTAGTTATATTGTAGCTAGCTTAGGGTTTATTTTATAGGTAAGTATTTAGTTTTAAATAGGAATAATTTAGTTAATGATAGTAATTTTATTTAGATTTATTTAAATTATATTTAAAGGGACAGTCTACATCAGAATTTTTATTGTTTTAAAAGATAGATAATCCCTTTATTACCCATTCCCCAGTTTTGCATAACCAACACAGTTATATTAATATACTTTTAACCTCTGTGATTATCTTGTATCTAAGCCTCTGCAAACTGCCCCTTTATTTCAGTTCTTTTAACAACTTTCCAATTTACTCTTAGACTTAGGTTTAGGGGTTAAAACATTTAATATAGTGGTGGCGACGTTGGGGACGGCAGATTAGGGGTTAATAAGTGTAGGTAGGTTGCGGCGACATTGGGGGTGGGAGATTAGGGCTTAATAAATAAAATATAGGTGTCAGCGATGTTGGGGGCAGCAGATTAGGGGTTAATAAGTATAATGTAGGTGTCAGCGATGTCCGGAGCGGCAGATTAGGGGTTAATAAATATAATGTAGGTGTCGGCGATGTCGGGGGCGGCAGATTAGGGGTTAATAAATGTAAGATTAGGGTGTTTAGACTCAGGGGTTCATGTTAGGATGTTAGGTGTAAACATAACTTTAGTTACCCCATAGGAATCAATGGGGCTGCGTTACTGAGTTTTACGCTGCTTTTTTGCAGGTGTTAGACTTTTTCTCAGCCGTCTCTCCCCATTGATGTCTATGGGGAAATCGTGCACGAGCACATACCACCAGCTCACCGCTGACTTAAGCAGCGCTGGTATTGGAGTGAGATATGGAGCACAATTTTGCTCTACGCTCACTTCTTGCCTTTTAAAGCCGGGTTTGTAAATACCCGTAATACCAGCGCTGCAGGTAAGTGAGCGGTGAGCACCACACAGCTCATAACGCAAAACTCATAATCTAGCCGTAAATAATTAAAAAGGGATTTCTATATCTTGACCTATATCATAGAGTGTTAGCCTATATCCTAGCTAACACTCTCTGGGGGGTAGTTATCAACGCGTCTACTTTACCTGCCTTCGCCGGTTCAATACGCCCGCCTAAGCTCGCCTACCATCTCCGCCGTGGACCTGCAAAATTTCGCCAAAGTTATCAAAAAAGCTGTCAAAAAGCCGTGCACCAAGTACGGGGCGATGAGCAGCGGACTGTGAGAGTTATCACTCATCCGATCTCGCTGCTCTTCGGCTTTTTGACAGCTTTCTTGCTAGCCTGTCACTAAGCACCCACACTAAACTACACTGTTCTATCCCCTATACCGGCGCCCCCGGGGCCCCCCGCAACTCAATAAAGTTATTAACCCCTAAACCGCCGCTCCTAGACCCCGCCACAACTCTTATAAATGTATTAACCCCTAAACCGCCGCTCCCGGACACCGCCGCCACCTACATTATACCTAGTAACCCCTATCCTGCCCCCCCTATACCGTCGCCACCTATAATAAAGTTATTAACCCCTATCCTGCTGATCCCGGACCTCGCCGCAACTAAATAAATAGTTTAACCCCTAAACCGCCGCTCCCGGACCCCGCCACAACCTAAATTAAACTTATGAACCCCTAATCTGCCCCCCCTACACCGTCGCCACCTATAATAAAATTATTAACCCCTAAACCTAAGTCTAACACTAAGCCTAACACCCCCCTAACTTAAATATTAATTAAATAAATCTAAATAATATTTATCTTATTAACTAAGTTAATCCTATTTAAAACTAAATAATTACCTTTAAAATAAACCCTAATATAGCTACAATATAAATAATAATTATATTGTAGCTATTTTAGGATTCATTTTTATTTTACAGGCAACTTTCAATTTATTTTAACTAGGTACAATAGCTATTAAATAGTTATTAACTATTTAATAACTACCTAGCTAAAATAAAGAGAAATTTACCTGTAAAATAAAAACTAACCTAAGTTACAATTACACCTAACACTACACTATACTTTATTAAATTATTCCTATTTAAAACTAAATACTTACCTGTAAAATAAACCCTAAGATAGCTGCAATGTAATTAATAATTACATTGTAGCTACTTTAGGATTTATATTTATGTTACAGGTAACTTTGTATTTATTTTAGCTAGTTAGAATAGTTATTAAATAGTTATTAACTATTTAATAACTACCTAGCTAAAAGAAATACAAAATTACCTGTAAAATAAATCCTAACCTAAGTTACAATTAAACCTAACACTACACTATCATTAAATTAATTAAATAAATTACCTACAAATAACTACAATTAAATACTATTACATAAACTAACTAAAGTACAAAAAATAAAAAAGCTAAGTTACAAAAAATAAAAAAAATAAGTTACAAACATTTAAAAAATATTACAACAATTTTAAGCTAATTACACCTAATCTAAGCCCCCTAATAAAATAACAAAGCCCCCCAAAATAAAAAAATGCACTACCCTATTCTAAATTAAAAAAGTTCAAAGCTCTTTTACCTTACCAGCCCTTAAAAGGGCCTTTTGCGGGGCATGCCCCAAAGAAAACTGCGCTTTTGCCTGTAAAAGAAAAATACAACCCCCCCCAACATTAAAACCCACCACCCATATACCCCTAATCTAACCCAAACCCCCCTTAAATAAATGAAGTCATCATCCAGGCGGCGCTGAAGAAGTCTTCCATCCGGGCGATGTCATCTTCCAAGCGGCGCTGAAGAAGTCTTCTATCCGGGCGATGTCATCTTCCAAGCGGGGTCTTCAATCTTCTTTCTTCAGGATCCATCTTCATCCCGCCGACGCGGAACATCCTTCTTCCCCGACGGACTAACGATGAATGAAGGCTCCTTTAAGGGACGTCATCCAAGATGGCGTCCCTTCAATTCCGATTGGCCAATCGGAATTAAGGTAGGAAAAATCTGATTGGCTGATTGAATCAGCCAATCAGATTGAGCTCGCATTCTATTGGCTGATCGGAACAGCCAATAGAATGCAAGCTCAATCTGATTGGCTGATTGGATCAGCCAATCAGATTGAACTTCAATCTGATTGGCTGATTCAATCAGCCAATCAGATTTTTCCTACCTTAATTCCGATTGGCTGATAGAATCCTATCAGCCAATCGGAAATTGAAGGGACGCCATCTTGGATGACGTCCCTTAAAGGAGCCTTCATTCGTCGTTAGTCCGTCGGGGAAGAAGGATATTCCACGTCGGCGGGATGAAGATGGATCCTGAAGAAAGAAGATTGAAGACCCCGCTTGGAAGATGACATCGCCCGGATGGAAGACTTCTTCAGCGCCGCTTGGAAGATGACATCGCCCGGATGGAAGACTTCTTCAGCGCCGCCTGGATGATGACTTCATCGGATGGAAGACTTCTTCAGCGCCCCTTGGAGGATCACTTCTGCCGCTCCGGATCTCCTCTTCGGTTCCATCGGTGGGTCGGCTGGCTGAAGACGACTAAAGGTAGGATGATCTTCAGGGGGGTAGTGTTAGGTTTATTTAAGGGGGGTTTGGGTTAGATTAGGGGTATGTGGGTGGTGGGTTTTAATGTTGGGGGGGTTGTATTTTTCTTTTACAGGCAAAAGAGCAGTTTTCTTTGGGGCTTGCCCCGCAAAAGGCCCTTTTAAGGGCTGGTAAGGTAAAAGAGCTTTGAACTTTTTTAATTTGGAATAGGGTAGGGCATTTTTTTATTTTGGGGGGCTTTATTATTTTATTAGGGGGCTTAGATTAGGTGTAATTAGCTTAAAATTGTTGTAATATTTTTTAAATGTTTGTAACTTATTTTTTTATTTTTTGTAACTTAGCTTTTTTTATTTTTTGTACTTTAGTTAGTTTATGTAATTGTATTTAATTGTAGTTATTTGTAGGTAATTAATTTAATTAATTTAATGATAGTGTAGTGTTAGGTTTAATTGTAACTTAGGTTAGGATTTATTTTACAGGTAATTTTGTATTTCTTTTAGCTAGGTAGTTATTAAATAGTTAATAACTATTTAATAAATATTCTAACTAGCTAAAATAAATACAAAGTTACCTGTAAAATAAATATAAATCCTAAAATAGCTACAATGTAATTATTAATTACATTGTAGCTATCTTAGGGTTTATTTTACAGGTAAGTATTTAGTTTTAAATAGGAATAATTTATTAAAGTATAGTGTAGTGTTAGGTGTAATTGTAACTTAGGTTAGGATTTATTTTACAGGTAAATTTTTCTTTATTTTAGCTAGGTAGCTATTAAATAGTTAATAACTATTTAATAGCTATTGTACCTAGTTAAAATAAATTGAAATTTGCCTGTAAAATAAAAATAAATCCTAAAATAGCTACAATATAATTATTATTTATATTGTAGCTGTATTAGGGTTTATTTTAAAGGTAAGTATTTAGTTTTAAATAGGATTAATTTAGTTAATAAGAGAAATATTATTTAGATTTATTTAATTAATATTTAAGTTAGGGGGGTGTTAGGGTTAGGATTAGACTTAGGTTTAGGGGTTAATAATTTTATTACAGTGGCGGCGGTGTAGGGGGGGGCAGGATAGGGGTTAATAAGTTTAATATAGGTTGCGGCGGGGTCCGGGAGCAGCGGTTTAGGGGTTAAACTATTTATTTAGTTGCGGCGAGGTCCGGGATCGGCAGGATAGGGGTTAATAACTTTATTATAGGTGGCGACGGTATAGGGGGGGCAGGATAGGGGTTAATAGGTATCATGTAGGTGGCGGCGGGGTCTGGGAGCGGCGGTTTAGGGGTTAATACATATATTATAGTTGCGGCGGGGTCAGGGAGCGGCGGTTTAGGGGTTAACATGTTTATTATAGTGGCGGTGGGCTCTGGGAGCGGTGGTTTAGGGGGTAATAACTTTATTTAGTTGCGGCGGTGTAGGGGGGACAGATTAGGGGTGTTTAGACTCGGGGTACATGTTAGGGTGTTAGGTGTAGACATCTCCCATAGGAATCAATGGGATGTCTGGCAGCAGCGAAAATGAACTTTCGCTATGGTCAGACTCCCATTGATTCCTATGGGATCCGCCGCCTCCAGGAAAAGTGCTGAGCGTACCTGCTAGTTTTTTGATAACTAGCAAAAGTAGTCAGATTGTGCCGCACTTGTGTGCTGAACATCTGTAGTGATGTAAGCATCGATCTGTGTCGGACTGAGTCCGGCGGATCGAAGCTTACGTCACAAAATTCTACTTTTCCCGGTGTCTAGGGCTTGATAACTAAGGCGAATCAGCCTCGCCACAAATACGCTGCGGAATTCCAGCGTATTTGAGGTTGACGGCTTGATAACTACCCCCCTTTGACTTGGCCTATAGTCTAGAAAACAAGCACACTCTCTCAGGTAAAATGGCAGTGCTATTTTTCTGTGCATTTCAAGGGAATCTCACCTGTAAAGTTTTAGCTCTAGAATATAGCCCCAGATATACCATTTTCTGTTTTATAATATAATTTCTATTTTTTGGGGAAGTAGGGGTTATTTATTCATTTAACATTAATAAAACCTACATACAAAGTGCCCTTGTATCTAATCTATGCCCCAGTGGTCATATTAAGCTCTCCAGCACAGGGGGTGAAATGGCTTAGTAACAATGGAGTAATTAATATGTACTGCTATCTCTTTAAATATTGTATTGTATCTAATGTATACTATTTATGTTTTAATATACCAGGTGGTGTTTACAAATAAATAATAAGATAATAATTAGTCACCAGCCTGCTTCTTAGTAATAAAGTAATGTTATTTGTTATGTTCTGTAGGTACAGAATGCTATCAAGCAGAACTTATAGAGATTGTACAGCTGATGGAACTTGGAGTAATGCGGATCCAGTATGTGAAGGTAACGTATAAAAGCGCATTGTAGCCAGTGTGCAAAGTGCTATGATACTGCACCTGGAGCTTCATAAATGAGGCCCTAAAGGCAGACCTGGATCTCTTTACCGGGGTGTTTGATAAGAAGACAATTTATTACATTCTATAATTTTAATCATGTTATTTTGTTTTTGTCTTCTTCTCTAGTTGTAATTTGTTCTCCACCTGACTCTATTCCTGATGGAGCCTATAACCCAGTAAAGGATGAATATTTCTATCTGGATAGTGTCGTATACAGTTGCAGTAAAAATCTGGCCCTTGTTGGCGCAAGCACTATATCTTGCGGAAGTGAAGGAACCTGGAGTCCAGATATACCTATCTGTAAAGGTTAGAAATATTCCATTTAAAAATTTTAATTGTCCCATTCTAAATTGCAAATATTTTATTATTAAAGGGACATTCCACAGCAGAGCTTTTGGTAAAAGCTGTCTGTTTTTGTAATAGCTTTTAGTGCAGAGCATGTGTTTCTAGGTTGTGCCAAAATTTGCAGCTTGATGCTGCCTAGTACTCTGCACTGTGTCACAGTCAGCAGAAAATTAATTTTAAAGGGACAGTCTAGTCAGAATTAAATGTTAATGATTCAGATAGACAAGATGGAATCTCCCACAGCATATGATGGAGATCAATAAACAGTGTGAGTACCCATAGAAACATAAGCTATACAAGCAATGCCCGGGTCTTATTAGCCTACTCACCCCTAGATGAACCGATTTCTCAGCACATCATATCAACATATCGAAAGAGTTGTTGCTTCTCCTATTATGTAGCTCCAGTGTGCCGTAAGAGGGAACAGGGTAACCAAGGATCCGTATGCCTTACGGGACTGAGAACTTACTCAGCACAGAATTCCACTTCTGCCCTTTTGATTCAAGCCTCTGTCTGAAATCCAGCGTGCGACACTGGGCGGTAGGGAGATGACGTCACAATGAATGTGTCAGCGGAGGGAGGGGGGGTGGCGGCTTTCTTCGCCTGGTTCAGGTACTCACAGCAAGAGTGTAAAAGCAAAGACCAGTGGCTGGTAATAATCACAGAAGAATAAGTAGATGAAGTGGTCTTGCTTAAAATAAAAAGTTCCTTTATTAGCATCAAAGTTAAAAAAACCTTTACAGGTTCAGTGTGCAAAAAAGGGTGTGAACACTAAACGGTTGACATGTTTTGGCAATAAACCGTAATCGTAACCTAAAGTGCTTAACCTCACAGGTGAATATAAAAGATAGAATGCATTCTAATTGGTTTAAAACAAATTGATAGAAACACCCTAAAGCATTGACTTTTTGGAAATATAGTCTATACTTTATCATATTAAAGAAGTACTCTACATCAGTACATTTAGGTGCATATATATGCCCAGCATGATTCATATTTGTGTATATTACTCAGTATTCTCTATTCCTTTCATCCTTCATATCATAGGATATCTATTAGGAGGCCATTAATGACATTATTTGTATTATGTACCTTCTATTTATATGTTTCCTGCAATTTTATGATATGATGTGTTATACAGTATTGGTAGTTTTTTGTGCTCCTGTAATGTACTTTATGTATGTTTTTAATAGCCTTTCCATTTTGTTTATGCAGCACCACCTGGGTAAATCTCTGCAATTGCTCAATGCTTGAGGGTGTTTCTATCAATTAATTTTAAACCAATTAGAATGCATTCTATCTTTTATATTCACCTGTGAGGTTAAGCACTTTAGGTTACGATTACGGCTCATTGCTGAAAACATGTCAACCGTTTAGTGTTCACACCCTTTTTTGCACACTGAACCTGTAAAGGTTTTTTAACTTTGATGCTAATAAAGGAACTTTATATTTTAAGCAAGACCGCTTCATTTACTTATTCTTCAATGATTCAGATGCAGGGCATGCAATTTAAATAACTTTCTTATTAACTTTTATCATCATATTTGCTTTTTCTCTTGGTATTCTTTTTTGAAAGATAAACCTAGGTAGGCTCATATGATAATTTATAAGCCCTTAAAGGCCGCCTCTTATGCATTTTGACAGTTTTTCACAGATAGACAGTGCTAGTGCAGGAGTGCCATATTAGATAACATTGTGTTCACTCCTGTGGATTTATTTATGAATCAGCACTGATTGGCTAAAACACATCTAGGTTCACTGTCACTGTATTCTAAAGGGCTCCCCACTGGTCTAGCTACCCACACTGGACAAAGCATGCATTGTAGAAGCAGGCAGAATGCATGCTGGATAATATCTATCTATCTATTTATTTATCTATCTTTTTATCTCTCTCTCTATCTATTCAGTAGAATTAAATTCTACTGTAATTAGTGGTACTTTAATATTAAATACATTAATTTTATGCTCTAAATCATGAATGCAAAATTTTGACTTCCATGTCCTTTTAAGTCTGCTTCGAGGATCATGACTGTTTAACATTTAGGTTCCAGAATGTAGCAGTAAACTACAAAACTATATTTGACCACATGGATTTGATTGCGATCTTATTGGCTATATGATCATTTGTGAATTCTCATTCCGCTACAGCAATAGTTTCATTATTGGTTATGCATAATAAAGTTTTGTTAAGCAATTGTGTGAAGCAGCCACTTGATATTAGCTTTGCATAAATTCAACAATTTAAAGGGAAAAATAATAGCGTAATATTAATGCTCTATTACATAGAACTGTAAGATACTGTGGTGAGGTACATCCTTTGCTAATTAATGGCCGTTATGCAGCATCAGTTGGAGGGTTCCCAATCGTTGGTATAGTTTGCAGTGGAGAAGTGGCTGAGGACAAAGCAAAAATGTAGTGGAACATGCATGGTCAGCAACTGGCAGGCAATGGGGCAAAAAGGGGTTATCAAAGAGAGTAGTCAAGACAGGCAGGAAGTCAATACACAGTCTGGCCAGGTGTCTGTAGACACCAACTTTGTTAGGGCCAGATGCTTATGCATACGTAATACTCAGGGCAACATGTGCAGTTCTGTTATTGCACTGCCAGCGGCCATCTTAGTTATAGTCGCTGGATGGACAGTATTTATAATAGACAGAGACAGGCACCCCTCTATGGAGGGTACCTGTAGGCACATGCCTATTCTGCCTTATAATAAATCCAGCCCTTAGTCTGGCAATGACTAGACTGTGACAGAGCCCCCTCTTCCTGTATCCCTCTGGAGGCCTAGCGTGGCTTATAAGGGAAAGCTGTGTAAAAGTCACAGATGAAGGCAGAAGCGCGAAGATTCCTTGTAGGCACCCATGGACATTAGATTATAGGATAGCCCTTACAGTGTACCATGTATTTTAGACTGTGTCCTTGTCTAAGATTTTGGACACCTCATATTCATGATTTCCATCCACTAGATGAGGCGGAGGCTTCTGAAGGCTTCTAGAGTGTCTTTTAAAGACAATCTTTTTCAGCAGTGCTATATGGAAAACTGGATGGATGTATACAGATGAAGGCAGCTTCAAACAATGTGTTACAGGGCCCATTCTGGAAATAATATACAAGGATCAATGAATCAGGGCCAAAGGAGGGACATGTCACCAGTCCAAGGAGGGACATACCTGCATCTACAATTGGCAAAATGTTTATACCTGCCTGCTGTTTTATCCAAGAGAGTGCAGATTTTCCTCCAATGTCTTTGAAGGCCTCGGATATATGTCTGCTGCAGGAACTCCAGTAAAAAGATTGCACAAAGGAAACATGTGTGTGTCCAGGGCTGCATGAAATGGCGTAATGTGAGTAGCACTATGTCAATGAGAATGTATAGCTATCTCCGCCAACATAAGCAGATCTGACCAGTTGGAGTCCCATTCATTTATATAGTTGTGAAGCTACAGTATGCTTCCAGAGTCTGATTCATGCAAACTGTTTGTCCATCTGTTTGTGGATGTTGAGCAGTTGAGAGTGCTACTGTGACCCCTAACTTCTTAAATAATACTTTCCAAAAGCAAGACACAAATTGGGAGCCACAGTCTGATACTATGCTGACAAGAATGCCATGGAGTCTGACAATTTAGATGGAAAGCTTGGAAAATGGCAAAATGGCACATTGTAGAAAAGTGGCCCACAATTCCCCAAATCACTGACATGCAAGTAGACTTTAATAAATATGTAATAGTTGTATCAGGCCATGGCTGTCAAAGGTTGTAACAAATCAGCAGGTAAAGTACAAGGTACTTTATTAGCAGCACATGATGGGTACCACTGGATGCCCAGAGAGGATCCGATCATGAGCCCAGAGGAGAAGAGATTTTCTTAGCCTAGTGGATGTCATATAGCCTACTAGAAGGAACCATCAGTCCTTGTGGTAGTTGAAATTGTGATTCCTGAAGATTGTGCTGTGGAGAGGTAGAGAATTGGGCCATAATCTTATGTTGTGGCATAATGAACTGTTCAGCAAGTTGTTCTGGAACTTATGGTAGAAATCGACAATATAGAGCTTTAGCCTTCTTGTGTCCCGGGACATAGGATAAAATAAAGTTGAAATGAGAGAAAAATAAGGCCCACCTAGCCTGACGTGAGTTTAAGCATTTAACTGTTTAAAGATAAAGCAGGCTCTCATGATCTGTGAGAATAATAAAAAGCATAGTAGTACCCTCCAAAAGATGTTGCCATTCGGTTAAAGCCAGTTTTATGACCAACAGTTTTCTGTTACTGATGTTGTAGTTCATCCTTATGACTGACCACAAAGTGGTTACTCAGATGGGTCTTTAATTCTGATTATAAGGGATGTGGTGTTTCTTTGCAAATCCCAAAAAGTCTTTTCACAGCGTGCGCATTTTTTGCTCCCATAGACTAACATAGAACTGGCATCGGCAGTCAGTATCACAAAGGCAGCGCATGAACTTACGCGTGCAGAATGGATATATTTTACTCCATTTTCAGTTTGCAACACATAGGCAGGCACAGCTACCCTTGTGTACAGTAAAAAAGCAGTGTAAGTCCCTGAAAGGCTTAACACTTAATGCATGCGCACTCACATACATTTCAGCTGCACATAGCTGCACATATCAAACAGTTAAAACACCTGACAGACAATACACACCCTGATTACACACCATGTTTACCTTGTAGTCGGTTTGCATGTCTGTTTATTAATTTCTTTCAGTTTCGATTTTTACATGTGAATTCAACATAAAATAAACTACTCTTTATTTTTAACTTACATGTGTAATATACTGGCGTAAATTACTGGTGGCACCAGAATTGTGTACTTGTGCATATTTCTGAACCTCGTCAGTTTGGCCTACTTACGCCAGTATATCATATGGCAGCATGTGTTATGTGATTCACCCAATGTGCCAGGTGAACTTACGGGCGATGTGGGTTTCAGCAGTTGCACTGAAAATTATGCAACATATGTGACTGCACCCCTAGTGTTCACCTTCTCAGTTTCTCTGCCTCAGTAGGACAAAGGCAGTTAATATCCATAGGCTCTGCTGCAGGTTTGGACTGTACTGCCGGTTAAAGTGAATGTAAATTTTGATGCTAAAGTGCCCGGTTCAGGCTCGCCAGAAACAGCAGTTATGAAGCAGTGGTCACAAAGACCGCTGCTCCATAACCTGTCCGCCTGCTCAGAGCAGGCGGACAGACATCGCCGGAAATCAACCCGATTGAGTATGATCGGGTTGATTGACACCCCCTGCTGGCGGCCTGTTGGCTGCAAGTCTGAAGAGGGAGGCGTTGCACCAGCAGATCTTGTGAGCTGCTGGTGCAATGCTGAATATGGCAAGCGTATTGCTCGCCGTATTCAGCGAGGTCTGTCGGACCTGATCCACACTGTCGGATCAGGTCCGACAGACCTTGATAACTAGAGGCCATTGAGTTAAAAAAGATAAGGAAACAGGTTAGAAAAACAGAGCCAAAACTAAGGTCAACATGTGGTTCAGTGGTAACACACAGCAATACAAGCCAACAGTTCTGTGTTCAATAACCACATAGGCTGTGACAAGAACATTGCATTTGTGTACTATTATTTGTCTTTAATTATATGATTAATACCCACACTCCTGTTCACGAGCCTAACATGACCAGGGCTGTTATTGGAGGCTATGAATTTATGCTGGTGTTGATTGGCTCACCAGCAAGCACCATAAGCTCAGGAGCAGTAGTATATTGCCACTCCAAAGCTGATTTTACACATAGGCAAGCAACAGTGCAATAACAAAATGCTCTAACACATTAAAACATGTTATCATTACACTATTAAGCACCTTTAATGGGTTTTCATTTTCTTAAAAACTTTACTTCCTGTGATGAGAGTGGAAGTGTGACATCACCAGATAGTTACTAAATCTGATGTGTTGTTCAGTCTGTATGCTTCTATACTCTGAAGAGAACATAGTTAATAGTGTAACCTGCAAAGTCAATATCTGCTATGAGGAATTAAATCCTATCTGGAATACAGGATTTAAGTATATACTCCTCCTCCCCCTCCTTCTTCTTTCTTTATATTGAGCAGCCAAAGGTAAACAAAACAAGTGTGAAATGGTTACACATCTGATAACTGCTGACGAATCCAGGATCACAAAAGAAAGGCTCCGTGTTGATTGAAGTCTTCCTCACAAAGCCAGGGGTGTAATCCGTTTGTGTAACAGACTGAGAGCTTACTCGGTAGCTGTATCAGCTGTTCCCCCGGCGTGGGCTCTTCACACGTGAAGCAGGATCCAAATGATGCATGTCGATGATGTCACGTATGACGCGTAGACAAGGGGAGTGACTGGAGCACTGCCTGGTAACTGCAGAGTGGTTCCTATGACTGGTGGTAGAACAGCAGGAACAAAGATTTGGAGCCACTGCATAAGATTAAAAAGTCTTTATTTGTTCCAAACAAAAGTTAAAAAGCATGGAGCATCACACAGTGTAGAAAAGAGAGCAGCACCAATGCTGACATATTTTAGCCCTCAGGCCGTAATCATAGCATGTTAGTGACCACGAGGCACAAGAAGTGTCCTTTGTAGGGTCTGTTGTTGAACGGTCTGGTTCAGGCGAAGATTGGCAGGTTACCCTTACAGTAATGGGAGCCAAGGTTGCTTTCAAGATTGACACAGGAGCAGACATTACCGTTATGTCCCTTGAAGCATTCATAAAACTGCCTCGACAGCCTCAGCTGGCGAAAGTTACGATGAAGATCCACAGTCCTGGAGGCCGCATTGATTGTACAGGGAAATTTCTCGCTATCTGCAAGTACAAACAGAAGAAATTCACCATGTGGGTACATGTAATTAGAGGACAGTGTGTTAACAACCTATTAAGCAGGAAAGCAGCCTGTGGTTTGGGCCTTGTCGCCAGAGTAAATGAGATTACGGAAGACATGTTTGGTGAATAGGGCCTGCTTAATTGCAACCTAGTCCGAATATCACTGAAAGTTGATGCAGTCCCATACAGCATTACTACTCCTCGTAGAATTCCATTCCCGCTCATGCCTCAAGAGGAGAAGGAACTTCTGCGTATGAAGAATAAGGGAGTTATTGAAGAGGTGACTGGTGTGCCCCCATTGTGCCCGTTTTGAAGAAGAATGGGAAGGTACATATCTGCGTAGACTTGAAACGACTGAATGAGGCGGTGAAAAGAGAGAGATATGTGCTGCCGACACTTGAAGATATAGCTCCAAAACTGACTGGGGCAAAGTTCTTCTTTACACTGGATGCTTCCAGTGGCTTCTGGTACCTCTAGACCCAAAGTGTCGCAAACTGACTACTTTCATTACACCGGTAGGTCAGTTTTGCTTCTCCAGACCTCCCTTCAGGATATCCTCTGCCCGTGAAATCTTTCAAAGAGAGATGAGTTCCCTCCTAAGGGATAACGAGGGCACGGCAGTCAGCATGAATGACATTTTAGTGTATGGGTCTACACTGGAAGAACATGATCAGTGATTGAGCTGTGTGCTGCAGACCATCAGAATGTTTGGGCTGAAATTAAATAAAGAAAAATGCCATTTTAGAAAACCTGAATTATGTTATTTTGGGCACGTTATCAATGGAGATGGTATCGCGAGACCCTGACAAAATCTTTGCTATTAAACAGATGAAGTCCTTCTGATATACTTGAGCTGAGACAAATATTGGGCCTTGTGAATTATGTGGGCAGGTTCCTACCAGATTTCTCTAGAGTATTACACCTTATTACCGAATTGTTGAAGAAAGATGTTTCCTGGGTCTGTGGACTTCCACAAGAAGAAGCTTTTACACAGGTCAAGTCCCTGCTGGGGTCTGCCCCAGTGCTGGGGTTCTGCGACCCTTCTAAAAAGACTGTGGTTAGTGCCAATGCAAGCAGTTATGGGTTAGGGGCCGCTCTCCTGCAGCTGAATAAGAACAAACTACAACCCATTGCCTACTGTTCCGGCTGCAGAATCGAAATATGCCTAAATTAAGAAAGAGTGCCTGGCTGCAGTTTGGGTCTATGAGCACTTCCAGCGTTACCTAGCGGGCCTGGAGAAGTTTAGTCTGGAAACTGACCATAAACCATTAGTCCCTCTGATCAATTCCTATGATATTGACAAGACACCCCTAAGATGCCAGAGAATTCTGATGAGGCTGCTCAGGTTCAACGTTCAGGCAGTGAATGTGCCGGGGAAACAAATGGTAGTGGCAGATACACTTTCCTGGCTCCCCTAATCCGCCGCCCCGAAATTGCTGACACCTAAAAAAAGTTATTAACCCCTAATCTGCCGTCCCTGACATCGGCGACGCTAAATAAAGTTATTAACCCTCAATCTGCAGCTCCCGACATCACCGCCACTATAATAAAGTTATTAGCCCCTAATCTGCCACCCCCGACATCGCCACCACCAATAAAAGCTATTAACTCCTATTCCGCCGCCTCCCACATCTCCGCCACTAAATAAACCTATTAACCCCTAAACCGCCAGCCCCCCACATTGCAAAACACTAAATTAAACTATTAACCCCTAAACCTAACACCTCTAACTTTAAATTAAAATTACAATATAACTCTATTTAAATAAATAAAAACTTACCTGTGAAATAAAAATAATCCTAACATTAAGCTATAAATTAACCTAACCTTACTATTCTAATAAAATTAAAAAACTACCAATTAAAATATCTAAATTACAAATTTAAAAAAACCTAACACTACGAAAAATCTAAATTACAACTAAAAAATAATAAACACTAAAATCACAAAAAATAAAACACACTAAGATTACAAAAAATAAATAAACTAAATGATCAAAAATAAAAACAATTACACCTAATCTAATAGCCCTATAAAAATAAAAAAGCCCCCCAAAATAACAACACCCTCTGACCTATACCAATAACCCTTAAAATGACCTTTTGTAGGGCATTGCCCTAAAGAAATCAGCTCTTTTACCTGTAAAAAAATACAAAGTCCCCCCAACAGTAAAACCCACCACCCAACCAACCCCCCCCAAAAAAACCTAAGCTACCCATTGCCCCTAAAGGGGCATTTGTATGGGCATAGCCTTAAAAGGCCATTCAGCTCTTTTGCATTGCCCTAAAAAGGGCATTTAGCTCTTTTTCAAATTGCCTATGCCTTAACTAAAAAAAAAACACCCAAAAAAAAAACAAACAACCTAACACTAACCCCAGAAGATCTACTCACGGTTTCTGAAGTCCGGACATCCAGGCGGAGAGAATTGTTTATCCAGGCGGCGAGGTCTTTATCCAGGTGGCGAGGTCTTCATCTATCCTGGAACAGAGCTGTGATGAGAGCAGGAAGTGATGTCACTAGTTTGGGGGCGGGGCTTAGGTCCGGTAGTCTGTGTCGCAGTTAGTTAGTACAATCAACCTAACTAGATGTATGTTTCTATGCTCTGTAATAAAATAGAGTTGTACCATCATTGCTGTGTCCTGCATATGTCCTGCATCTCATGACATGGTGTCAGAAGTTCTGGCCTGCGCTTCTGTTCCTGATCGATGACAATGTCAAAGTTTACCCCACCTGAACCTTTTGACTTCTCTCAGCCTGCAGCTTGGCCCACATGGCATCAGCGGTTTCAGCGCTTCAGGATTGCTTCCAAACTGAACAAGGAGAGTGGTGAAGTACATGTTAATTCTCTTTTATACTCTATGGGGAAAGATGTGGAGCCAGTGTTCAATTCTTTTACTTTCCAAGAAGGGGAAGAATTAAACTTTGATATAGTTATGGATAAACTCAGTGCCCACTTTGTGCCCAAAAGAAATGTGATTCATGAGAGAGCTTGTTTTCACAAACGTAATCAGCGTGTGGGAGAATCTGTGGAGTCATTTGTGCGCAGCCTGAATGAACTAGCTGAATTTTGTGAGTTTGGTGTTGCTAAAGAAGAGCAAATCAGAGACAGAATAGTTATTGGAATTGCAGATGCTGAAGTCTCACTGAAGCTGCAGTTAGAGCCTGATTTAACATTAGATGGGGCTATTAGGATGGCCCGCCAGAGTGAACTGGTGAAAAAGAAAAGTGCTGATCTGAGGTCTGAGAGTATTGTGGATGAAGTGCAACAGTCCAGGAAAACTGCTAGTGAAAGGCACAGTGTGAGCGGTAGATCTAAGATAATGGATAGGCCTAGAAGTGGATGGGCGCAGCATGCCCGATGCACACGGTGCTACCGTGCCCATGATCAGAGTGTTATATGCCCGGCCAGAGATAAAAGATGCAGAAAATGTAACAGAATGGGCCATTTTGAAGTGGTGTGTAAAACTGAATACATTAAGGAGATGCAGGTGGACAGTGACCAGGAGGGTCAGGAAGTGTCTTTTGTGGGTTCTGTTGTGGAACGGCCAAGCTCAGAGGAAGATTGGAAGGTTACTTTTACTGTAATGGGAGCCAAAGTTGATTTTAAGATTGACACAGGAGCAGATAACACTGTAATGTCTTTTGCTGCATTTATGAAACTGCCTCGACAGCCCCAGCTGGCGAAGGTTACTACAAATGTCTATAGTCCTGGTGGCCGAATTGATTGTGTGGGGAAATTTCTTGCCAGCTGTGAGTACAAGCAAAGGAAGTTCACTATGTGGGTGCATGTGATTCGAGGTCAGTGTGTTAGCAATTTATTGAGCAGAAAAGCAGCCTGTGACTTGGGCCTCGTGGCCAGAGTGAATGAGATCTCTGAAGATATGTTTGGTGAATTGCGTCTACTGAATTGCAAACCAGTCCGTATAGCACTTAAAAGTGACGCAGTCCCATACAGTATTTCTACTCCCCGTAGAATTCCGTTCCCGCTCATGCCTCGAGTGGAGAAGGAGCTTATGCGCATGAAGTCTATGGGGGTTATTGAAGAGGTTGTTGAAGCAACTGATTGGTGTGCCCCCATTGTTCCTGTTGCAAAGAAAAATTGAAAGGTGCGCATCTGTGTGGACCTGAAAAGGTTGAATGAGGCAGTGAAGAGAGAGAGATTTGTGCTGCCGACATTAGAAGACATAGCTCCAAAGTTGGCTGGGGCAAAGTTCTTTTCTACATTGGACGCTTCTAGTGGCTTTTGGCAGATCCCCCTGGATCCAAAGTGCCGCAAGCTGACTACCTCTGCCCCAGAAATTTTTCAAAGGGAAATGAGTTCTGTCTTAAGTGACCATGGCACGTGGGCACGGCAGTCGTCATGGACGACATTCTAGTGTATGGGTCAGCGTTTAAGTTGTGTGCTGCAGGCTATCAAAGAGTCTGGGCTGAAGTTAAATAAAGAAAAATGCCATTTTAGGAAAACTGAATTATGTTACTTTGGGCATATCATCAATGGGAATGGCATCAAGCCAGACCCCGAGAAAATTTGTGCTATTGAACAGATGAAAAGTCCTTCTGATGTATATGAGCTGAGACAGATATTGGGCCTTGTAAATTATGTGGGCAAGTTTCTTCCAGATTTATCAACAGTTCTACACCCTATCACAGAGATACTAAAGAAAGATGTTGCCTGGGTCTGGGGACCTTCACAAGAAAAATCTTTTATGCAGACCAAGTCCCTGCTGGGGTCTGCCCCAGTGCTGGGGTTCTACGACCCTTCCAAAAAGACTGTGGTTAGTGCTGATGCAAGCAGTTATGGGTTGGGGGCTGCTCTCCTGCAGTTAAATGAAAATAATCTACAGCCCATCGCCTACTGTACCCGCACACTGATGGCTGCTGAGTCAAAATACGCTCAAATTGAGAAAGAGTGCCTGGCTGCAGTTTGGGCCTGTGAGCGCTTTCAGCGTTATCTAGTTGGTTTAGAGAAATTTAGTCTGGAGACTGACCATAAACCGCTAGTCCCTCTAATCAACTCGTATGATATCGACAAAACACCCTTAAGATGCCAGAGACTTTTAATGAGACTACTCAGGTTCAATGTTCAGGCAGTGCATGTGCCGGGGAAACAACTGGTTGTGGCAGATACACTATCCAGGCTCCCGCTGGCTGCTGCTGAAAAATCCTCAACCGAATCTGAGGTGAAAGTGTATGTTGATTCGGTTCTGGCCTCAAAGTCCATTTATTCAAGGAAACTGGAAGAAATAAAGAAAGAGACATATTTGGACACAGATCTGCAAGAGGTTATACGGTACATAAAAGAAGGCTGGCCCGAGAGCCGGGCAGCCTGGATGTCTTTAAGTTCTTACCAGTCAGAGAGGTCACAGCTCACAGAGCTGGAGGGGTTGGTGCTGTTCCAAGACCGCATCGTTATTCCTGTCAGCATGAGGAAGGAGATGTTAAACAGGATTCACGATGGCCACTTAGGCATTACAAAGTGCAGAGAAAGGGCAGCTACAGCTGTGTGGTGGCCTGGGATCAGCTCCGACATTGCAAATCACGTGTCTAAATGTGCCTTTTGCCGGGAACGCCGGCCTACTCAGAGAAGGGAGCCCTTGATTTCTACTCCGCTGCCTGCGGGGCCGTGGCAGAAATTAGCTGCTGATTTGTGTGAACTGCACGGGAAAAAGTTCCTTGTTGTGATCGACTACTATTCCAGGTATTTGGAAATTGCACCTTTGAATGATATCACAAGTCAAGCCGCTATCATTCGTCTGAAGAGCTTGTTTGCCCGGTGGGGCATTCCGATGGAGCTGGTGAGTGATAATGGCATGCAGTTCACTTCTGCAGAGTTCAGTGCTTTCAGCAGGGAATATGACTTCGTACATTCCACGTCAAGTCCACATTACCCGCAGGCCAACGGAATGGCTGAAAAGGCAGTTCAAACAACAAAGTTCATTTTAACGCAATCTGAACCGTATCTAGCCCTCTTGTCATACAGGGCGATGCCCATTCAAGCCACCGGGTTTAGCCCGGCACAGCTAATGCTAGGATGCCAGATTCGCACCACTTTACCCTCAGTGGGTGTCTTCAAGCCGACTGGCTCTGTTCCTCGGGACGAAGTCCTTAGGAGGGATGAAGAGGCCAAAAAGGGTTATCGTTTCTTCTACGACAGGAGACATTCTGTCAGGCCCTTACAGGAACTAAATGCGGGGCAAAGTGTCAGAATTAAACTGGATGATGAGAAGAAATGGAAGACGCCTGCTACGGTAATTGGACGCTCTCCAGAACCAAGGTCTTATGCAGTCCTTACTGATGGAGGGACGGTTACACGTCGTAACCGAAGACATCTTCAGCCTGTACCTGAGAGTCTGGAACTGGATGCCTCAGTACCACCGCCAGTGGGATCCCCTGTTCTAAGAGAGGTGCCTTCCCCTCAGCAAGATCACAGCGGGGATATGTCTCTGCCTCCAGCGGACTCTTATTCACCTTCTTCTGTATCAGAGGACAGTTCTTGCAAAGTTACATCAAGCGAAAAAGTGGTGAAACTTCCGGCCCGATATAGGGACTGACTTTAGCTAGAACAGTGACCGCAAATATGGGCAGAAAAATCCCATGGTCACTGTGGACTAGGGTAGTCTACCCCGATGTCCAAGTCAGGATGTAATTAATGTTGTTTATTTTTCTGTAACCTATTTACCATATACTGTTCAAAAATGTTGTTGTATGCTCTTTGTATACCCTGTTATTTGTTATATTTATATGTATGCTTCGCCCTTTGAAAGGGGGAAGATGTGATGAGAGCAGGAAGTTATGTCACTAGTTTGGGGGCGGGGCTTAGGTCCGGTAGTCTGTGTTGCAGTTAGTTAGTACAATCAACCTGACTAGATGTATGTTTCTATGCTCTGTAATAAAATAGAGTTGTACCATCATTGCTGTGTCCGGCATATGTCCTGCATTTCATGACAGGAGCCATCATGGAAACTGATCCCATCCTGCGCATAGCGTCTTCTTCATACGGTCGCCGCCGTACACTGAAGTTGAATGCAAGGTAGCCATTTCAAAAAAGCATCCCTTGCATTCCTATTGGCTGATTTGATTCTTCAAATTCAAATCAGCCAATAGGATGAGAGCTACTGATATCCTATTGGCTGTTCAAATCAGCCATTAGTATTTCAGTAGCTCTCATCCTATTGGTTGATTTGAACAGCCAATAGGATTTCAGTAGCTCTCATCCAATTGGCAGATTTGAATTTGAAGAATCAAATCCGCCAATAGGAATGCAAGGGGCGCCATTTTGAAACGGTGACCGTATGAAGAGGACGCTCCGCGCAGGATGGGATCAGCTTCCAGGATGGCTCCGCTCCATGCCGCCAGGATGAAGATAGAAGACTTGTTCTCTTGCTATCTTTATTTAAAAAGCAGGAATGTAAAAGCATAGGAGCCGGCCCATTTTTGGTTCAGAACCTGGGTTATGCTTGCTTATTGGTGGCTAAATGTCAGCCACCAATAAGCAAGCGCTATCCATGGTGCTGAACCTAAAATTGGCCGGCTCCTTCAGTTTAAATTCCTGATTTTTAAATAAATATAGCAAGTGAACGAAGAAAACTTGATAATACGAGTAAATTAGAAAGTTGCTTAAAATTGCATGCTCTATCTGAATCAGGAAAGAAAATTTAGGTTTAGTATCCCTTTAATTAATTAGTGTTATAAAAAGGCCCTCTCTAGTTTACTGTGTTTATTTTGGTGCACAGTCCTTTTTTTATTTATTTTGTATACAGACACATATATATTAGCTATTTGTAGTCAAATACCTGGCCATATACCATAAACCTTTTTAACCTCTGTAAAAAAAATATACGAGGTGTAACACTTTATTTTAATGTATTGATGTTGTGTTTGGCGAAACTTTTTTTTAAGTCCCGAGTGCTTATTTAGTTTGCAGTCAAGCAAAACCATTTACTTTTAACTTGTAATATGTGCAAAAGTTAGCGAGGGCGCGATATATTGCTTATCTCAACCTGCAATAACAATAATGCACTTGCAATCTAGTATTTAAATAAGAAATAATGTAAAAAAAATATATAAATACAACTAAATTGACTGACTTTCAGTTGAGCAATAAATTGTTAGTAATAATAAATAAATAAATCAGTAGTATATGTAGACATTTTTACCAAACCATTAAAGTATAAAGTAACTTATGCTTATAAAATAATATCAACATTTGTATAAGTTAAACTGAAGATTGAGGCAAAGCAGTGTCCTAAAATACGTGTCTAGAATCAGTGATATATACTTTTTCTAATTTTGCAAACACAGGTATTCACAAAAGGAACATTTATTTTAATTTTCTCTTTAACATTTTTTTTTCTTTTATTCTTAGTTGTGAGCTGTCCAAGTCCAAACATACCCAATGCAGATAGGATGTCAGGATTTGTTGGTCCGTACATATTAAATTCTGGAGTGTCATTTAAGTGTAAGGTTGGTTTCTATATAAATGGATCCAGCATCTCCACATGCAATATTGATAGTCACTGGGAGCCACCGTTACCTGAATGTCTGCGTAAGTTACAATATTGTATTTTACAGATGTTTTGTATTGTTTTGTATTGTTGATATTATATATATATATACAGTATACAAGATACTTCATATCCCCATGCATGCATTTTCTCAAAGGTTGTAGCATATCCTCTAAAAACAATGTGGGAAACACCTTTGAATAGCATAAAACCTATGTGCATTTCGTTACAGAGCCCAACAAAAATAACATTTATATAGAAAACAGGCTTGTCAGTGTATGGGCCACATGGACTTTCATTCGGCTAAATTACAAGTTTGTGGTACTGCTATACCGCAGACAAATTGTCCATTGCGTATGGAATGGCTGGTAACGCATTATACAAGTCGCTATACCCCAAGCATTTTAGTCCTTACGTAACCCTCCATTCCGCGCTCAAAAAATGATAGCGCCGTATTACAGGTTGTGCGGTCCAGCTAAAATGCCTGTATTACAGCCTATACTGATACGAGCCATTCTGCGATCTGAGACCAGTAGTTATGGATTTTGCAAAACAAAAATGTTTCACAAAACTCATAACTAAAATGTTACAAAGCACACTAACACCCATAAACTACCTATTAACCCCTAAACTGCCACCCTCCCACATCGCAAATACTATAATAAACATATTAACCCCTAATCTGCCTCCCATTCACATCGCCAACACTAAAATAAACCTATTAACCCCTAAACCGCTGGCCCCCCACATCGACAATGCTATATAAACCTATTAACCCCTAAACCGCCAACCCCCCACATCGCAACTAATAACTAAACCAATTAACCCCTAAACCGCCAGTCCCCCACATCATAGCTAATAAACTAAACCTATTAACCCGTAAACTGCCGGCCCCCCACATAGCAGAACACTAAATTAAATTATTAACCCCTAAACCTAACACCCCCCTAACTTTAAATTAAAAGTTACAATATAACTATCTTAAAATAAATAAAAACTTATCTGTGAAATAAAAAAAAAAACTAAGATTAAACTATAAATTAACCTAACATAACTATTCTAATAAAACAAAAAAAATACTAATTAAAAATCCTAAATTACATGATTAAAAAAACCTAACACTACGTAAAAATAAAAAATCTAAATTACAAATTGAAAAAAAGCTACTACGAAAAAAAATTAAAAATCTAACATTACAAAAAAATAATAAACACTAAAAATATGAAAAATAAAAACTCTAAGATTACAAAAAATAATAAACGAAATTATCAAAAATAAAAACAATTACACCTAATCTAATAGCCCTATAAAAATCCCCCCAAAATATAAACACCCCCTAACCTAACAATAAACTACCAACAGCCTTTAAAAAGGCCTTTTGAAGGTCATTGCCATAAGTTAAACATCTCTTTTACATTAAAAAATTACAAAGTCCCCCCTAAAAGTAAACCCCCCACCCAACCAAACCCCCAAAATAAAAAAAACCTAAGTCTAAAAAAATCCAAAGCTACCCATTGCCCCATAAGGGGCATTTGTATGGGCATTGCTCTCATCCTATTGGCTGATTTGAAAATGTCAGCCAATAAGAATGCAAGGTACCCCATTTTTAAATGGGTACCTTGCATTCAAGCTTCAGTGTACGGCAGTGATCGTATAATGAGGACGCTCCACGCGGGATGTCATCGCCTGTCCTGGACAGCTTTGCTCAACATGTCCACTACTCCGCGCCACCGGGATGAAGATAGAAGATGGCCCCACGATGGAGGAAGATGTCGCCGTCTGGATATAGAATTCTCGCTGCCTGGATGAGTATGGATGACCGGACTTCAGGTACCGTGAGTAGATATTCTGGGACTAGTGTTAGGTTTTTTTTTTTTTGTTTTTTTTTGTGTGGTTTTATTTTTTTAGATTAGGGATGGGCAGTAAAAGAGCTGAAAGAGCTTGCCGAAACACGTTGCTCTATTATTTCACTTTTTAGTCCCTTCATGGCATCTGTAGTTGTACAGCACCTAGCTTCAATTTTTGTTACAAGCTGGAAGACGGCTTGCATGGGAGAAAAGCAACATAGTTGCGATTAAAGTTCTGGAGGTCCCCAGACGGCTCAAAGTGGCGGTTCATATCTGCAAGTCCCCAGTTTGATGTGACGAAAAACTAACCATTCGGTGTAAGTAATTAAGTGCACTTTTGTTTATGAACACTTTATCGGCTAGATTAAAAGTCTTGCGTTAGCCTTAAAAAGCAGCGTTAAGGGGTCCTAACGCTGCTTTTTAATGCCCGCTGGTAGTACGAGTCAGGCAGGTATGGGTGTACCGCTCACTTTTTTCCGCGATTTTAGCATACCGCAAATCCCCTTACGTCAATTGCATATCCTATCTTTTTAATGGGATTTGCCTAACGCCGGTATTACGATCACTGGAAAAAGTGACCGGTACACCCTTGTCCTGTCCAGACTCCTAACGCATTTAAAAGTCAGTAGTTAAGAGTTTTATGGGCTAACGCCGGAACAACTAAAGTGCTAAAAAGTACACTAACACCCATAAACTACCTATTAACCCCTAAACCAAGGCCCCCCTCACATCGCAAACACTATAATAAAATTATTTAACCCCAAATCTGCCGACCGGATATCGCCTCCACTTTAATAAATGTATAAACCCCTAAACCGCCGCACTCCCGCCTCGCAAACACTAGTTAAATTTGATTAACCCCTAATCTGCCGTCCCTAACATCGCCGACACCTACCTAAATTATTAACACCTAATCTGCCGCCCCTAACTTCGCCACCACTATAATAAATGTATTAACCCCTAAACCTAAGTGGCAGAAGTCTTCATCGGATCCGGCCAGAAGAGGACATCCAGACCGGCAGAAGTCTTCATCCAGGCGGCATCTTCTATCTTCTTCCATCCGGAGCGGGTCAATCTTGAAGACATCCGACGTGGAGCATCCTCTTCCTTCTTGATCCGATGACTGAATGAAGGTTCCTTTAAGTGACATCATCCAAGATGGCGTCCCTTCAATTCCGATTGGCTGATAGAATCCTATCAGCCAATCGGAATTAAGGAAGGAAAAATCCTACTGACTGATGCAATCAGCCAATTTTTTTATTTTCTGTAATTTAGTGTTTTTTTCCCCCCGTAATTTAGTTTATTTAAATTAATTGTAAATAATTGTAGGTAGTTTAGGTAAAGTTTAATTATAGTGTAGTGTTAGGTGTAATTGTAACTTAGGTTAGGATTTATTTTACAGATAATTTTGTATTTATTTTAACTAGGTAGCTATTAAATAGTTAATAACTATTTAATAACTATTTACCTAGTTAAAATAAATACAAAGTTGCCTGTAAAAAAAATATAAATCCTAAAATGGCTACAATGTAACTATTAGTTATATTGTAGCTATCTTAGGGTTTCTTTTACAGGTAAGTATTTAGTTTTAAATAGGAATAATTTAGATAATTATAGTAAATTTATTTAGATTTATTTAAATTATATTTAAGTTAGGGTTAGACTTAGATTTAGGGGTTAATAAATTTATTATAGTGGCGGCGACGTTGGCGGCGGCAGATTAGGGGTTAATAAATTTATTATAGTTGTTTCGACGTTGGGGGGCAGATTAGGGGTTAATAAATAAAATGTAGGGTTCGGCGATGTTGGGGGCAGCAAATTAGGGGTTCATAGGGATAATGTAGGTGGTGGCGGTGTCCGGAGTGGCAGATTAGGGGTTAATAAATATAATGTAGGTGTCGGCGATGTCGGGGCAGCAGATTAGGGGTTAATAAGTGTAAGATTACGGGTGTTTAGACTCGGGGTTCATGTTAAGGTGTTAGGTGCAGACATAAAAAGTATTTCCCCATAGGAAACAATGGGACTGCGTTAGGAGCTGAACGCTGCTTTTTTGCAGGTGTTAGGTTTTTTCAGCCAGCTCAGCCCCATTGTTTCCTATGGGGAAGTCGTGCACGAGCACGTTTAGCCAGCTTACCGCTACCGTAAGCAACGCTGGTATTGAGGTGAGATGTGGAGCTAAATTCTGCTCTACGCTCACTTTTTTGCGGCTAACGCCAGGTTTAAAAAAACCTGTAATACCAGCGTTACTTTAGGTGAGCGGTGAGCTGAAACTAAGCGTTAGCAACGCACCCCTCATACCGCAAAACTCGTAATCTCGCCGTATATTTGCCTAAAAAGGTTCTCTTTCTGTTGTTTATCTGTCTGCAGTTAACTAACAACAGTAAAGCACCTGCAAAAACCTGACGCTTATTGCATCTCCACAAACCAGAATATTTGTGCTTTAACATGCTCTAAACTGACTTTTTATGGACTTTTAACTCTTCAATGTACTTTTTATTGTAATTTTATTTTTTGAATTTATGTGATCCATATGTAAATGATTTGATTTATGAATGTTATCTTTTTTGTATGTTGTGCTACGTTTTAAATGGTTTACCGGAACCATATTACTATTAAAATTATAGGGCGCAATCCGATATACGGCGCAGGTTTCGGCGCAAGCGTGGAAACCTGCGCCGCCCGTAGTTTCACCTCGCACATCGACCTATCACATATACGGCGCCGACAGTTGCTAAAGTGCCGTAAGTCGGACAAACTAGCGATGTCCAGAAATAAGCGTAAGTACACATTTCTGGAGTCGCCAGTGACTTACGGCACTTTAGAAACTGTCGCCGCCTAAAAAAAACTAACTAAAGTATAAAATCTCCCGTAACTGTCTAACACGCCTCCCAAACATCATCCCGACACGTATACCCCTCTATCCGCAATCCCCCCTCTCACTCCTAATAATAAATATATTAACCCCTAAACTGCTGCTCCTAGACCCTGCTGCCAGCTACATTAAATGTATTACCCCCTAATCTGAGCCCCCTACACCGCTGCCACCTATATTATATGTATTACCCCCTAATCTGATCCCCCTACACCGCCGCCACCTATATTAACTCTATTACCTCCTAATCTGATCCCCCTACACAGCCACCACCTATAGTAACTCTATTACCCCCTAATCTGATCCCCCTACACCGCCGCCAGCTATATTAAATTTATTAACCCCTAATATGATTCCCCTACAACGCCGCCACCTATATTAAATTTATTAACCCCTAATATGATTCCCCTACACCGCCGCCACCTATATTAAATATATTAACCCCTAATCTAATCCCCCTACACCGCCGCCACCTATATTAAATATATTAACCACTAAACCTAAGTCTAACCCTAACACCCCCTAACTTAATTATGATTGAAATAAATCTAAATAATATTAATATTATTAACTAAATTATTCCTATTTAAAACTAAATACTTACCTATAAAATAAACCCTAAGATAGCTACAATATAATTAATAATTATATTGTAGCTATTTTAGGGTTTATATTTATTTTACAGGTAACTTTGTATTTATTTTAACTAGGTACAATAGCTATTAAATAGTTAATAACTATTTAATAGCTACCTAGTTAAAATAATTACCAAATTACCTGTAAAATGAATCCTAACCTAAGTTACCATTACACCTAACACTACCCTATCAATAAATTAATTAAATAAACTACAATTATCTCAACTAAAATACAATTAAATACACTAAACTATATTACAAAAAAAACAAACACTAAATTACAAAAAATAAAAAAGATTACAAGAATTTTAAGCTAATTACACCTAATCTAAGCCCCCTAATAAAATAAAAAAGCCCCCCAAAATAATAAAATTTCCCTACACTAAACTAAATTAAAAAAGTAATCAGCTCTATTACCAGCCCTTAAAAGGGCCTTTTGCGGGGCATTGCCCCAAAGTAATCAGCTCTTTTACCTGTAAAAAAAAATAACAACCCCCCCATTACAACCCACCACCCACACACCCCTACTCTAAAACCCACCCGATCCCCCCTTAAAAAAACCTAAGTCTAACCCCCAAGTGGTCCTTACCTGTCCTGAGGACAAGGTCCTGTTCAAGGCGGAGAAGTCTTCTTCCAAGCGGCGACATCTTCTTCTTCCAGGAACCAGCCGGCGTTGAGCGGAGGAGCTGAAGACCGATGACCGCGGAGCTGAAGACCGTCCACTCTGGAACTGAAGACCGGCGATGCTGGAACTGAAGATCTGCAATGCTGGAACTGAAGACCGGAGCCATGGAGCGTGGAGGATCCTCTTCATACGATCTCCGCCGTACACTGAATAGGAATTCAAGGTACGCGATTAAAAATGGCGTCCCTTGAATTCCTATTGGCTGATTTGAGCCTTCAAATTCAAATCAGCCAATCGGATGAGAGCTACTTTAATTCTATTGGCTGATTTGAATAGCCAATAGAATAAGAGCTACTGTAATTCTATTGGCTGATTAGAATAAATTTAAATTTAGGGGGTGTTAGGCTTAGGTGTTAATATTTTAATTTAGTTTTTTGCGATGTGGGGTGCGGCGGTTTAGGGGTTAATATGTTTATTAGTTGCGATGTGGGGGTTTGACGGTTTATGGGTTTATACTTTATTATAGAGTTGGCGATGTGGGTGGGTGGCGGATTAGGGGTTAATAGGTTTATTTATTAGTTGAGATGTGGTTTGCCAGCGGTTTAGGGGTTAATAGGTTTATTATAGTAGTTGCGATGTGGGTGGGTGGCGGATTAGGGGTTAATAGGTTTATTTATTAGTTGTGATGTGGGGGGCCAGAGGTTTAGGGGTTAAAAGGTTTATTTAGTGTCGATGTTGTCGGGGATGCAGCAGATTAGGGGTTAATAGCTTTATTTAGTGTCGGCAATGTCGGGGGCGGCGGATTAGGAGTTTTTAGACTAAGGGTTTATGTTAGGGTGTTAGGTTTAAAGGTAATTTTCTTTTCACCATAGACATCAATGGGGTTGCGTTACGGCAATTTGCCATTCCGCGATCGCAGGTGTTAGTTTTTTTCTAACACTCTCTCCCCATTGATGTCTATGGGGGAAAGCGTGCACGAGCACATAAACTCAGCCCTTGATTTTGTGCGGTTTTGAGCTTAACGCACCATAACGCACAGCACAAGGAGGTTTTTCAGTAACTCATAATGGAAGCGCTATGGAAAGTGTGATAACGCTCATCTTTTTGCATTATTTACACACCCTGTTTAGTGCAAAACTCGCAATTTAGGTGATTATTTGTTACCAAATTGGCCAAAGGAGCTATTGCAACACTACATGTTCTTAATAACTCATTATGTTTGAGGTTGTATAATGTGAGTGATATTTCATGTATTTCTCCAAAAACTGATGGTGCTTTTAAATGGGCATTGTCATGCTGCTGTGAATGGGACATAAGAGAATATTACACTTCAGGGATGTGTTTGCTGAACTTTTTGAACTATCAATTACATTATTGATAATGGAATGGTGTTAAGGTCTTTGTACTGAATATATGCTAGTTGTATGCACACATTACTGCCCCCCTATAGTCTGTTGCTTTGTGAGTTTGTATATTTATTTTGCTGGATGTTTTATTACATATATTTATATTAAATTATTATAACACTACAGAAACAGAATTATTTTCATTTTTGTACTGGTTTATTAAATTATTTGTTTCTTAATAAATTCTGAATAAAAATATTATTATTTAATATTATTTAATATTTTTTTCTCCTCTTTTGAATATATATATATATATATATATATATATATATATATATATACATACAGTATGTATATATATATATATATTAATTAAAGATTTAGGGAGAGAAATATAATCGTCAGGCACCCATATTTCCACTTTTGGGTAGATTGCCTGAAAATATTTATAAACCTGGATAGCGCTAGCTAGACCAAGTCCTGGTGCAGACCCCAGAAAATTTATTTGGTTCAAATATATTTATATAAGTAAATATATGTTGCACACAGCAGAGCTATACGAGATGCTGTATTTAAAGTAGGGGATTGCAGCACTCAGTAATAGCTTCTCAAACTCTAATATATAGAAACAAGCTGAAACAAAGTATCAAAACAAAGGCTCACACACAGATGGTCCAATTAACGTGTAACGCATTTATTTATACATGTGTATCCTGATCCTAAATGTGCCACTGCAGTGGAAACCTGATTAAATACCTATACTCATGAGTGCAAGGTACAGAATAATAATGACAATCTCAATGTTGCGCTAAATAATTCAATAAAACATGATAGATAACTTTCTATCATTCCCTAAATAGCTAAAGCACAAGTATGAAGATAATAATGTTCATCTAAAAACTTTAAATACCTTATAACCAGTTATATAAAGTTATCGAACTAGAGGTGATTAAAATATATCCATCGAAGGCTCAGCACCAGTTGGTCCTTTTTGATAGTGTTTAAACTCATTTGTTTAATCTCCTTTTCTTTAGTCTGTTAAACTTTGCGAAACCAAGGCAAATAGCAATGTATTGTTTTGTGTATACATGCAAGGGAATCTGAATAGTGGTGATGCTCTATGACCTATCCCATTGGCTGGTGTGTATACGCCTTAACCACTCCTGCAACATTGGCAACAGATTTAAATGAATGGAGAGATTACCTGTGACTGACAGTCCTGACGAGGCCCTGACGCAAAGCATTGTGGGGCGAAACGCGCGTCGACACAGTCATTTGAAAGTTTTAGCGGCAGTAAGCAAGTACCTGGATTGGTGTTGATTGATAACACTTTGTTCCTGAAAAAAGGTTGGCAGAGGCGAATGAAAGTGGATCTACCCAGTATAAGTCTCAAAGTTCAGATTGCACAAACGAAGGTGTCAAGAAACGGGACAAGTGATCTGGGTGAGACAGAAGCCGGAAGTCAAGCCCTGGCTCACTTCATATGGTATGCTTCAAGTCAGTGCCTAAAGAAACCGAAACCCGGTCATTGCTGCCTGGAACCTATCCTTACCTGGAAGAGGTTGTATACGTTTTTCTTTATCCTTTATTGCCGCAATTTGGAAAAAGCCTGATGTTATTATCAAACACTCATGGTTCACATGTGCTGACTTAGGAGGACGTCTTTACCTCGAATCTGTCAGCTGTTTCTCCTATAACAGTACCTTTCTTGGATGAACTCACATGTTGCTATTTTGCCAATAAGACATCCATACAATAATCTACATATAATTTGTGGAACTTTTGCTTCATTTGGGACATTTTGTTTCAGCTCCAATTTGATTCCTTATGTTATGTTTTGTTTTATTGAATTATTTAGCGCAACATTGAGATTGTCATTATTATTCTGTACCTTGCACTCATGAGTATAGGTATTTAATCAGGTTTCCACTGCAGTGGCACATTTAGGATCAGGATACACATGTATAAATAAATGCGTTACACGTTAATTGGACCATCTGTGTGTGAGCCTTTGTTTTGATACTTTGTTTCAGCTTGTTTCTATATATTAGAGTTTGAGAAGCTATTACTGAGTGCTGCAATCCCCTACTTTAAATACAGCATCTCGTATAGCTCTGCTGTGTGCAACATATATTTACTTATATAAATATATTTGAACCAAATATATATATATATATATATACATAATAAAATTGGCAAAAAAATATATATATACATAATAAAATTGGCACAAAAAAATATATATACATAATAAAATTGGCAAAATGTAAAATATATATATCATATATACTATATATAATTTAAAAAATAACATTTTCTTGTAAGTGAAAAACATAGGAATTTGAAGTTTTAATGCACTTGTCCTAGCGCACCTTACAGTTAATGTACAAGCGAAAGTCAGAAGAGGCTTTTGTAGTGTGCCCCATAGATGTCTATGGGCAAAGAGTACTAGCAACTTTTGTTTTCAACTTGTAATACTAGCACAAGAATAAGAGTGATACTGCTGAACCTGAGTGGAGTTAAAGCTCAATAGTGCTAATATGCTTGCACTCTACTTATAATTATTATTATTCTTTATTTATAAAGTACCAACAAATTCTGCAGTGCTGTCCATGGGTACAAAAGATAAAAGTACAATGATGATACAGTATATATTTTTTTTTTTATTAATTCAGCGTAAGTCCTTATATAAACAATAGCATTTAAAATTTAATATGAAGAATCGCGAGCTGGGCAATCAATCTACTTACACAATACTACCTCAATCATATCGACAGGGGATATAGCTGTAGTTGTCGAGGGTCCATGGCTTTCGTGGATCGGCGATCAATCCTTTCTCCTTGTATGCTTGAAGTCCGTGTAGATTGCTATGTCACTCCTCAAGCTCGTCCAATAGGTAATCCGGATCTCACATTGAAAAAAAAAGCTAAAAACAGAGCGAACATAGCATATTGTTTAATAAAGTACACATAAACAAATGATAAAATTGCACTCACAAGTGTAACCTTAATTAAATATGAGGTATCAGAATTGCGTATAAAAAGCCAGTAGGAATCCTGAAAGATCCAGTGCGATCCAATTTAAAACTACATTTACGGTGTCAATATAAAAAAACTACAAGTGTTTTAAAAAAAAACAACCCACAAAAGTAGTTAATAAAATGTCAATAAGTATGAAGCCGGGAACAACGTCTTGGAGAACCTGACACGTTTTAAAGTTTGTAACTTCTTCATCAGAGGTAGGTGTTGATTTATGTTGCCGGCATCTATTTATAACTCCCGCTTCTTGGGTAGTTGGTGGGGGGGTGTTCCCGGCTTGCTTTTGATAGATGCATTTCACCACTCCCCTATTAGTACTGTTCATTTTTATTAAAAATTTATTGTATATACATATATTTAAACGACAAATAGAGGGAGACTTAAGTTGCTGACATATATAGATACAAAGGAAATGACTGCTATACAATTACATGACATATATTTATATAAATGTTACTGCTGCATTAGCAGATTCTAAGTGTTCATCATTTGTTTTTTACAATTTATTACTTCACTATTTTATGTTATGGGTGATGTTTCTAGCAAAAAATAACTCCTGTACTTGGATAATAATTATGGTAATACTTAGGGCAAAAGAGGAAATAGGTTCTAAAGTCTATTTAGAACTCCCCCTACCAGCATAATAGTTGATTTAGAACCGGCTTATGCTATAATTGGAGGATACAGCCACTTCTCATTTAAATAGATCCTACAGGTTCAAAGATACATCTATATAATAATACAAAATGGAAAACCTCTATAGATATATCTAGTTGTTAGTACTGGGGGGATATATAAAAAAGCTCCTTGACTACAATAATCGTGGAATTAATAAAGGCAGAAGAAAATAAATAGGTTTAAGATAATAGGGTCTCTCACTACCAGCATAGTTGTGAATTTTAAAAAACGGCCCTTTTTATAAAAGGGAATATAGTTACTCTTAATTTCTACTATTCATATGGGAAAATGAAAGAAAGAAAAGAACAAACACAAACATTTTCATATAGTTTTTGCATTCTTTAAGATCACATAATATTTCTATGAAGTTGACCCTATATGAGTTGAAGTTTAATATCTATCTTACTTTTTGAGTATATTAAAAAGGTACAGCTGCAAAATTAGCAGTTTTTTGTCTATATTGTTTTCTCTTAACCTTATTAGTATTTAAAAGTATATCTCTATATGTGACCCTTCGTTTGGTTGTTAATTCGGTTTAACACTGTATTTATTTTATACCTGATGTCCTATGTAGTATAAGAAAATTGTCAGGAGCCAATTGTCCACTACCCAAATACACGCTTTGTGGCTGTTTATAAGAATGCCACAATGTCAACGTCTTTGTTAAGACCAGCAGGATGTAGAGTATTTAGGTAGTGGATCCAATAGGTCTCCCTCTGTCTTTATTTTTTTATACGGTCTCCCCCATTTTTATCAGGAACTGTTTCGGTATTTTTCATATGTTCTAAAAGTCTTGTTTTATAAATTCTTTTAAAACGACATATGTATTGTAAACCACAACCACATTCTAATAAATATACTATAAAGTCAGTTTTACAATTAGTAAGAGAATTGTTTTTACATTCTTTGTTAGAAATTGATTGATATGAGTGGGTTTATTGTGATTGTAGGCATGTAAACAGCCTTTACAACTCTTTCTGTTGCATTTAAAAAATCCATGGCTTTTATTTTCTAACCAATTTTTATGTTTAACTCTCTTCTTTAGTTTGCTCGGAGCTAGCATATTTTTTAAGGATTTATTTTTCCTAAAAATTACAGTTGGACCATTTCCTATTTTATTTCTTAAGATTTTATCTTGTTTGAGAATTGGCCAGTACTTATGCATGATTTTTTTAATTTCTGGTGCTGCTTCAATATAGGTTGTGATAAACCCAATGGGGCATATTTAGAAAACACGTCAACTGAATATACGCTTAAATCCTGCGCCGTATTTGTCGCGAGATTGATACGACGTAGTTATCAAAGTGTCAAGATCGTCAAATGTTGAAATTTCTGACGTAATAAACGCTCCTGCGATCTTAATCCGACGCAGATCGATGCTTGCGTCATTACAGATGTTTCAAATTCAGATTTGACTCTATTTGACCCTTTTCCAAATTTATCAAACATTTAACAGGTACGCTTACGTCTATTCCGACACAGCATACCTAGTTTTCAATCCACCACCCTTGAGGCCGCGGATGCCATAGAAAACAATGGGAGTCTGAAAACACAGAAAGTTTATGTTCAATGCTGCAAGAGAATAAAGTATATTATATAATAAAAGTAAATTAGAAACTCTATTAAAATTGTATACCCTTTCTAAATCAAACAATATTATTGCTCCACATTTGGTCCACTAGTAGATATAGGGATACAAATGAAAAATACATTACTACTTATGGATTATGTTACAAATTTGTCTCTCATTACAAAGCAAGGGGACAATATTATTTCTCCAAATTTGTTGAAAAGTTTTGCCCCAAACTTGTTGCACTGATAGATATAGAGATAAAAATGAAATAAATACACAACATAATATTGCTAACTTCCTTTTTATTTTTTGTGAAAAATCTATGTGCACCACTTCGCACCAATTTCGACACTTTTCGCACGAATTATGACGCAAACTCCTTAACAACCCGCACACTAGTGAATTTTTCAACCACTTTTGATTGGAATATGCATAATCACAAGATTTATGACATCAGCCAATCTGATTCAAATATACATTTTAAACTATCACTAACTAATCAAATTTCTCGATACTTGTGTCATTGATCACTCATCAGAACTTGTAAGTGCCATTTGTTTCATTGTGTATTCTACTTTGAAAGTATGTATATGTGAAATTAGTATTAAAGATAAACATTGATGCTGACATTAGGACACACAATGTAATATTTTAGACAATGATTTTAAAATTCGAATTGATGTTTGATTCAATATAATCTTAAGCAGATAGCTCAGAGGGATACAGGAACAACAGGAACGGACAGCAGGCACTACTCCCAAGACTCCGGATATAAAAATCTAAATTTATTGAACAAGATTAAAAGGTGTGCAGACATGGCAGGTAAAACACATGCTATGGTATCTGATGCATTTTGCGCCCCCTACAGGCGCTTACTCATAGATTAGGGTCTCTGTAGATACCCAGACTATTTATGTGGTGCGAGCCACAGGATTAACTGTTTAACTTCCGCACCCCTTAATGGAAATAGGTTAAAAACAAAGTGCATGGTGCTAGATATGAGAATATTTCATTGCAGCGGCTTGAAATTACTTGTGACATATTGCTGATGGCCCTAGAACTTCTTTAAACATCAATAATTGCCTGATTTATCACTACATTGAACAATGTGAATAAAAATGGTATATATGTGAATATAGAAGTAACAATGAATAACAAATTATAACTTAATCTAACACATACTTGCATATGTTGGTTCTTCATACTTATCATTAGATCAAGGTATATATTATCCTCATATAGACTGAGTCTGTCTGACAGATGCACTAAAATTAAAAAGAACAGATGGGTATTCAAAACATGTAAAGACATATATGTGTGGATGTACAGACAGTACAAATATATATATATATATATATATATATATACACACAGTTCATAAAAGGATATACTTCCATATTCTATTTTGAAAAATCAATAAATGGCTAAATCAATCGCCAAAGAAATGAAGAAACCCAGAGTGCTTGATATTAAGACTAGTTATCTATGAAGAAATATATTTATATCGCACTCTCTATTCATACCAGAGGGGCTGAGTGTTTGGAGTTTAAGAATCCAATATAACTCCTTTTTCTCCAGGATCTTAGCCTTATCCCCTCCTCTGGGGGGCAAAGTAGCTATATCAATGATCTGTAATGATAGATTAGCAATATGTGTAAAGTGGAAGTTGTTAAAATGATTGGCTACTGCAGAATCTTTGTTATAATATTTGACGTCCCTGACATGTTCATTGTACCTAGTCCTGATCATGTTGATCATAGATAAGCTCATCTTTCGTGTTTCTTCTGAGCCTCAAAAATTGAGATTTAGGTATTGATTTTATCAGATGATTGGATGATTGGATGTTGAGAGGTGGCATGCAGGATCGTAAAAAGATAAGATGACCTTATCTATGATCAACAGTCTATAGAACTCAGAAATAGACTTGTTAAACGGGGGTATAGATATCACTTCCTAGAATTTTGCAGGGAAAAAATCAAGAAGGTGGAAACTTCTGTGGAAAAGAACAGTTACAAATTACAATACTAAGTTTGATGATTCTATTGTCTTTTCCACAGAATATAGTCAGCAATATGATGACATTATTAACATACTAAAGAAACATCTACACATATTAAAGGCAGATGATGTGTTACAGCCATATATTGAAAAGTGCAAATTTGTCCCAAAAAAGTCAAGGACTTTAGCACAAATGTTGTCACCTAGTCAGATAAACAATAAGGGCAAAAAAACTCAAGGTACATGGCTAAATAAAACAGGAACATATAAATGTGGCAGTAAAATTTGTTATGCATGTCCCAACATTTGCTTAGGTAGTAAGTTCAAAAGCCAGGCTACTAATAGAACCTTTGAAATGAAGTTCTATGTGAACTGTAGCTCACAATATGTTGTTTACCTTTTAACATGCAATCTTTGTTTTTGCCAGTATGTAGGTAAAACTACAAGAATGCTCAAGACTAGGTACAATGAACATGTCAGGGACGTCAAATATTATAACAAAGATTCTGCAGTAGCCAATCATTTTAACAACTTCCACTTTACACATATTGCTAATCTATCATTACAGATCATTGATATAGCTACTTTCCTCCCAAGATGAGGGGATAAGGCTAAGATCCTGGAGAAAAAGGAGTTATATTGGATTCTTAAACTCCAAACACTCAGCCCCTCTGGTATAAATAGAGAGTGCGATATAAATTTCTTCATAGATAACTAGTCTTAATACCAAGCACTCTGGGTTTCTTCATTTCTTTGGCGATTAATTTAGCCATTATTGATTTTTCAATTCAACCCTGCAAAATAGAATATGGAAGTATATCCTTTTATGAACTGTGTATATATATATATATATATATATATATATATATATATATATATATATATTTGTACTGTCTGTACATCCACACATATGTCTTTACATGTTTTGAATACCCATCTGTTCTTTTTAATTTTAGTGCATCTGTCAGACAGACTCAATCTATATGAGGATAATATATACCTTGATCTAATGATAAGTATGAAGAACCAACATATGCAAGTATGTGTTAGATTAAGTAATAATTTGTTATTCTTTGGCCTCTAGTTATCAAGGTCTGGCGGACCTGATCCGACACTGCGGATCAGATCCGCCAGACCTCGCTGAATACGGCGAGCAATACGCTCGCCGTATTCAGCATTGCACCAGCAGCTCACAAGAGCTGCTGGTGCAACGCCGCCCCCTGCAGACTCATGGCCAATGGGCGCCAGCAGGGGGTGTCAATCAACCCGATCGTACTCGATCGGGTTGATTTCTTGCAATGTCTTTCCGCCTGCTCAGAGCAGGCGGACAGGTTATGGAGCAGCGGTCTTTGTGACCGCTGCTTCATAACTGCTGTTTCTGGCGAGCCTGCAGGCTCGCCAGAAACACGGGGTATCAAGCTCCATTCAGAGCTTGATACATATGCCCCATTGTTACTTCTATATTCACATATATACCATTTTTATTCACATTGTTCAATGTAGTGATAAATCAGGCAATTATTGATGTTTAAAGAAGTTCTAGGGCCATCAGCAATATGTCACAAGTAATTTCAAGCCACTGCAATGAAATATTCTCATATCTAGCACCATGCACTTTGTTTTTAAAGTATTTCCATTATGGGGCACGGAAGTTAAACAGTTAATCCTGTGGCTTGCACCACATAAATAGTCTGGGTATCTACAGAGACCCTAATCTATGAGTAAGCGCCTGTAGGGGGCGCGAAATGCGTCAGATTCCATAGCATGTGTTTTACCTGCCATGTATGCTCACCTTTTAATCTTGTTCAATAAATTTAGATTTTTTTATCCGGAGTCTTGGGAGTAGTGCCTGCCGTCCGTTTCTGTTGTTCCTGCATCACACAGCGGTCTGATCCACCGCACAGGCTACGGCTCTCCGTGCACTATTTTGGGGAACTACTTTGAATTCGCCGACCGCTACCTGGTAGCTCTCAGAGTCGGGACACTGTCACTTCCGGTTTGCTGGTGCTGTCTGCTGGCTGCGTCTCCATGCTTCTTTCTCAGCTCAGAGGGATAGCCCACATATTAAACTGTCATGATTCAGATACAGCAGAAATGAAAATCACCTCTTTACTGTCATGCTATTTTCAGTGTATTTCTTCCTTTTCTTGAATTTCTTTTTCAGTAAGAAATGTCATCTTATTTGCCAGCCCATTTTATAACACCTGGTAAGGGTGTTTTTTTAAACTAGATTACAATCAGGAGGGGTTACACAGGTACAGAGAGAAAACTGGCCCAGCTCTTAAAATATCCATTGATTGCAAATAAATACGTATGATACCCTGATTACATGTTATATTCGCAATTATTCCTGCTCAGAATAATAATTCATTTACACTATATACATATAGTGGTATAAATAAACACAGAAATATGACAGACAACATTGTTTAGAACAAAAAAAGGAACTTAGGGAAATGTAAATATGTTTGCAAAAGATTTCTGACATAACACACATACATATATATATATATATATATATATATATATATATATATATATATATGACAAATAACATAAAATATAGTGGTGCACAATTTTATTTCTCAATTTCTAATGCTTACATAACTGTGCTAGCTGTCCCAAATAATATATATTACCACTTTACAAGGAAGGATTGATCGAGAATACTAGTCAATCAAAGAGGGACACCGGCTGCACTTAGTTTACCAAAAGCTTTATTACCAAACAAATATAACCAAACAGACCAGATCGTCTATTCTCCACCCTATTCCAAGCTACAAATTCTAACACCAAATAGCATACACATACACACACTCTCAGACTCTGCTTGCTTGCAGGGCACATTACATAATCACAGTACACCTAGGTTCAAAAAAATGTACCGTGGTGCTCACAAATACTTATGTCAAACCACAAATTCAACATAGGTTTATTGTTGCCATTACACAGATGTCTAGTGTGGGGCCCCAACACAATTGCTGCCATATTGTCCATATACTGCTGTATTTTCCATATGACCAGGCTCTTAAGTGTGAATACACGCTCTGGTATAAATGTTAACGCTACTATATAAATGTTCCGTTATATGGCTTCGGTCTCAAAAGTGTCTTTAGTTAGTATTGCTCCACAGTGTGAATCGAAACAAGTGCTGTTTATGACAGGTGTCCCTGCAAGGAGAACGCACTGTGTGCACTGCTAAGACAGATCCAGGCTGTCCACCAGTTACCACAAGACTTTTTAGCCCAACCAATTTACAACTTCCCATGTATCTTCCTTTAGAGACGGTCCGGTGTGGAAATCTTTTATTCCGGCTGGCTTCTTCACTAGCTTACCCGCAGTTTGCACTCCAGCGTCTTCCTTACACAGCGTTTGCAAAGTCCGTTAGTAGCTATTCACATCACGTGAATCCTCAGTCATGACGCATTTCTCCCCTCCCACAAAGGGCTGAGTATCGGGGGTTCTTCAGATGTATTCCTAAGGGGGGGTGTGCCGGACTTTGTACACTCATTGGCTCCTGGGTCCGCCCCCTTCTCTTACGTTCGCAAAGTGACAGCTTAGTTATAGTATATGTTGCGGTCCAGTGTGACTTTGCAGCAAATGGAACTGATTACTGAGTATGATAATATTTACAATATTTACATCAGCATTAAGTGATACACTTATATATAATATCGGCACATTTTTCTCAACATTTTAACATGGTTATTTCATAGTCAGGCAAACATTTTAAGTGTTTACCTTTACACTGTTATAACGTGCAAGAGAGATTTCTTTATACCTATATCAGAGGCTGCTTCATAGCTTTTTGAGTTACCCTTTCTCCCTTAGCCACATTTTCACATCAATCATCCAAATATGAGACATATTATTATAGTCCACTCAGACTAATACTTGCGTCGTATATATCATCTTGTTATTGCTTATCAGAGTATGCTAACTAAAATATATATATATATATATTTTTATATATTTTTATTTACACCCTAAGGATAATTTAATGATCCTCAATGATAATGTTTGACCTCACTTACTTGGTCCTCCTAAAAGAAGCACACATATTCAATTTCTCATTTAATCCTATTGGACTCAAAGTATTTAGCCTGAATATCCATCTTGATTCATGTTGCAGAATTATTCTATCCAAAGTAGCACCCCGTCTATTTTGTTTTAACAGTTCAATGCCCATAATTTTCAATTTTGTGTGATCTAAATTGTGATGAAATTTAAAAAATATCTTGCTACTGGACTCTCCATGTCTTTATCTGGTTGTTAAGAATATTTCTCAACTTGTTCCAATGCGAGTTGTATTGAGTGATCAATCTTGCTTGTGTGTCCCTACTTGTTACATTACTTCTGTTATAAAGCAAATCACTTCTTTCTGTTTTCCTTGCTCTAATCCATGCTTTTTTTACTATTTTTCTCGAATAGCCTCTGGCAAGGAATCTTTCAGCCATTATTTGTGCTTGTTCTTCAAACACTTTTGTTGATGAGCAGCATCTTTTTAGCCTAAAAAATTGGCCAATCAGTACACCATTCTTTTGGGGCTCGGGGTGGTGACTTCTTGCATGAAGCAAGCTATTTGTTGCCGTTGTTTTACAATGAACATTTGTATGTATTACATTATTCTCTTTTATGATATTTAAATCTAGGAAGATAGCTTTTTCCGTACTGATATTATATGTAAGAAACAAATTCAGATCATTCTTATTTAAAATATCAACAAATTCAACCACCTCTCGTCTCCTTTCCATAAGATTAGTATGTCATCCACAAACCGTAGCCAGAGTGCGACATGTTTTTCAATCCACTCAGTGAGTTCATTGAATACATACTTAGTCTCCCAGTAGCCTAGGTGCAAACATGCGTACGTTGGTGCACATGTTGCACCCATGGCTGTTCCTCTTACCTGTCTAAATAATTTGCCATCAAAAGAAAAAATATTCTTTTTCAAAATGAACTCTAAAAGACAAAGGATCCACTCCGTATTTTCCCTGTATTCTTCTCCTCTCAGCTCCAAAAAGTACCTGGCGGCATTTAACCCTGCTTGATGTGGGATCGAAGAATACAAGGACTCTACATCTAAGGTTAATAGGAGTAGATCCTGCACTACTGTAATCTTATCAAGCTTTATCAGAACTTCACCTTTATCGCAGATATAGGAGGACAGGGATTCGAGAAATGGACGTAGGAAAAAGTCAACATATCTGCTAATACCCTCAGTTGGTCCATTTATAGCCGAAATTATCGGGCGACCTGGAGGGTGCTTTAGATTTTTATGCACCTTTGGAATGCAATAAAAGGTTGGTAGCACTAGGAAGGGCTTCATTAAGGATTGATGTTCTTTCATACTTATAAGGCCATCAATCCTAGCTTTATTCAGGAGGAATGTCAGTTCATTACAAGATCTCTCATAGTCTTGATGGGTTACTTTCTCATACTGTTCTTGAACAGACAGCTGTCTTTTAGCTTTTTGTACATAGGAGGTCTGATCTTGGATGACAATATTGCCTCCTTTATCAGATGGCTTAAACACCAGGTCTTTTCTCTTAATTAGTTCTTGCAAGGCTTTTCTTTCGCTTCTACTTAAATTGTCACTAACAATCCCCGTTACACCTATTCTGTTCACATCAGCTTCTACACATTTTACAAAAGTTTGGATGCTGGGGGACAAAGATAATTGGGGCATAAACTTAGATTTCGTTTGAACCCTGTCTTAATAGGGTTTTCCTTCTGTATAAGCCCTTCATCTTGGTCCTCCAGCAAAGAAACTAGATCCTCTACTGCTGACATATCAGATTCAGAGATATTGGGGTCTGCTGATGCTTTGTGCTTCCATATCTTTTCCAACAGGATTTTTCTTGCATACAGATTTAAGTCTTTAATAAATTCAAATTTGTTATTGTTAGGGCAAAAAGTTAAACCTTTCTTAAGAAGTTCTATGTGTGCTAAATTTAGCTTTGCTGAGGATAAATTAATAACCATTAATTCATTAAGCTCTTGTTCGCTGAGTTTAATTAGACTATCAGATTCTACTTCTATTCTTATTCGTTCTTCTGATTTCTTGTTATCATTCGATTTGTTTGGTTCTGTCGATACTGACGGTACCTCCCTCCCCTGCCTCTCTGTCTTGGTCTCCTGTAAGAGTGCTCATCTTCCCCTCTTCCCCCCCCCCCTCCTTGTCCTCCTCCTAAAGGGAGTCTCATTTGTAGGGTTTCTCTGATGTTTTGTGGTTGTGTGTCTAATTCGAAGCCTGAATTGTCAGTTCCTGAGTCGTAAGATTGGCGTGTCAAGTTATTATTCCTATAAAAATAAATTTTGCCAATTTTAAAATCATCTTTGTCTCTCATCATTTTACGTCTCTTCCTAAATTTAATTTCATTTTGTAATTTTAACAAACTCTTTTGCATATCTTTATTCAATTTCTCAAAAGCTTGATCTAGTGCATATAAATTAACCTTCTCATACATGACAGTGGTATCAGTCTTACATTGTTCTAAACGTTTTAGATCTTCATCTATCATAAATTGCATTAGTTCTAATGTGCACTTTGTGAGAATATGATTCCATTTCATAATGAAATCATTATTTGCTTCCTCACCTCTCAAACTAATTCTTGGATCAAGTTTTATCCTAAGTCCTCTCGGGATCAAATCTTCCTTCACATAGTTTTGTAAGCTGACTAATTCCCATTTAACTTTAAGTTCCTTTATTGCTTTCTTTTTATATTCTTTGAATGCTGTAAATATGTCACTGCTTTTTTCGTCTATATTCGTCTCATCTACATTAATGACCGGTTTAAAGGCCTCACTGATGTCAGTTTTCCATTTATCCTCTGATATTTTAAAAGCCCAACGGCTAGATTTAGAGTTTGGCGGCCAAAGGGGTGCGTTAGCTACGCGTGCTTTTTTTCCCCCGCACCTTTTAAATACCGCTGGTATTTAGAGTTCACAGAATGGCTGGGTTTTCAGTGCGTTAGGCTCCAAAAAGGGAGCGTAGATCATAATTTAACGCCACTGCAACTCTCGATACCAGCGGTGCTTACGGACGCGGCCAGCTTCAAAAACGTGCTCGTGCACGATTCCCCCATAGAAAACAATGGGGCTGTTTGAGCTGGAAAAAAAAACTAACACCTGCAAAAAAGCCGCGTTCAGCTCCTAACGCAGCCCCTATGGGGAAACACTTCCTACGTCTGCACCTAACACTCTAACATGTACCCCGAGTCTAAACACCCCTAACCTTACACTTATTAACCCCTAATCTGCCGCCCCCGCTATCGCTGACCCCTGCATATTATTTTTAACCCCTAATCTGCCGCTCCGTACACCCCCGCCACCTACATTATCCCTATGTACCCCTAATCTGCTGCCCTAACATCGCCGACCCCTATATTATATTTATTAACCCCTAATCTGCCGCCTCCAACGTCGCCTCCACCTAACTACACTTATTAACCCCTAATCTGCCGACCGGACCTGAGCGCTACTATAATAAATGTATTAACCCCTAATCCGCCTCACTCCCGCCTCAATAACCCTATAATAAATAGTATTAACCCCTAATCTGCCCTCCCTAACATTGCCGACACCTAACTTCAAGTATTAACCCCTAATCTGCCGACAGGAGCTCACCGCTACTCTAATAAATGTATTAACCCCTAAAGCTAAGTCTAACTTTAACCCTAACACCCCCCTAAATTAAATATAATTTAAATCTAACGAAATAAATTAACACTTATTAAATAAATTATTCCTATTTAAAGCTAAATACTTACCTGTAAAATAAACCCTAATATAGCTACAATATAAATTATAATTATATTGTAGCTATTTTAGGATTAATATTTATTTTACAGGCAACTTTGTAATTATTTTAACCAGGTACAATAGCTATTAAATAGTTAATAACTATTTAATAGTTACCTAGTTAAAATAATTACAAAATTACCTGTAAAATAAATCCTAACCTAAGTTACAATTAAACCTAACACTACACTATCAATAAATTAATTAAATAAAATACCTACAATTATCTACAATTAAACCTAACACTACACTATCAATAAATAAATTAAATACAATTCCTACAAATAAATACAATTAAATAAACTAACTAAAGTACAAAAAATAAAAAAGAACTAAGTTACAAAAAATAAAAAAATATTTACAAACATTAGAAAAAAATTACAACAATTTTAAACTAATTACACCTACTCTAAGCCCCCTAATAAAATAACAAAGACCCCCAAAATAAAAAAATGCCCTACCCTATTCTAAATTACAAAAGTTCAAAGCTCTTTTACCTTACCAGCCCTTAAAAGGGCCCTTTGCGGGGCATGCCCCAAAGAATTCAGCTCTTTTGCCTGTAAAAAAAAAACATACAATACCCCCCCACACATTACAACCCACCACTCACATACCCCTAATCTAACCCAAACCCCCCTTAAATAAACCTAACACTAAGCCCCTGAAGATCTCCCTACCTTGTCTTCACCATGCCAGGTTCACCGATCGGTCCAGAAGAGGGTCCGAAGTCTTGATACAAGCCCAAGCAGGGGGCTGAAGAGTGAAGTCCATCCTCGGGCTGAAGTCTGGATCCAAGCGGCGGCTGAAGAAATCCATCATCGGGCTGAAGTCTTGATCCAAGCGGGCGCTGAAGAAGTCCATCATCGGGATGAAGTCTTCTATGAAGCAGCATCTTCAATCTTCTTTCTTCCGGAGCCATCATCTTCCAGCCGACATGGAACATCCTCTTCTACCGACGCCTACTCGCCGAATGACGGTTCCTTTAAATGACGTCATCCAAGATGGCGTCCATCGAATTCCGATTGGCTGATAGGATTCTATCAGCCAATCGGAATGAAGGTAGGAAAATTCTGATTGGGGTTAAAAAAATTTAATAGAGTGGCGGCGATGTGGGGGGACCTCGGTTTAGGGGTACATAGGTAGTTTATGGGTGTTAGTGTACTTTAGAGCACAGTAGTTAAGAGCTTTATAAACCGGCGTTAGCCCAGAAAGCTCTTAACTACTGACTTTTTTCTGCGGCTGGAGTTTTGTCGTTAGATTTCTAACGCTCACTTCAGCCACGACTCTAAATACCGGCGTTAGAAAGATCCCATTGAAAAGATAGGATACGCAATTGACGTAAGGGGATCTGCGGTATGGAAAAGTCGCGGCTGGAAAGTGAGCGTTAGACCCTTTAATGACTGGCTCCAAATACCAGAGGGCGGTAAAAACCAGCGTTAGGAGCCTCTAACGCTGGTTTTGACGGCTACCGCCCAACTCTAAATCTAGCCGATAGTGCTTAAACCCAATAATCAACGGGTGGAGAAAAAGACACCTAATAACCGTTCAGTTTGACTCCAAATCTGTTATAATAATCCCAGTAATTGGATAGAGGTGCACACACCAAAAGAAACGGTGTAAAATTACTACCGTTTAGGAGACATATGTGACAAAAAACATAAAATATAGTGGTGCACAATTTTATTTCTCAATTTCCAATGCTTACATAACTGTGCTAGCTGTCCCAAATAATATATACTACCACTTTACAAGGAAGGATTGATCGAGAATACTAGTCAATCAAAGAGAGACACCGGCTGCACTTAGTTTACCAAAAGTTTTATTACCAAACGAATATAACCAAACAGACCAGATCGTCTATTCTCCACCCTATTCCAAGCTACAAATTCTAACACCAAATAGCATACACATACACACACTCTCAGACTCTGCTTGCTTGCAGGGCACATTCCATAATCACAGTACTCCTAGGTTCAAAAAAATGTACCGTGGTGCTCACAAATACTTATGTCCAACCACAAATTCAACATATGTTTATTGTTGCCATCACACAAATGTTTAGTGTGGGGCCCCAACACAATTGCTGCCATATTGTCCATATACTGCTGTATTTTCCATATGACCAGGCTCTTAAGTGTGAAAACACGCTCTGGTATAAATGTTAACGCTACTATATAAATGTTCCGTTATATGGCTTCGGTCTCAAAAGTGTCTTTAGTTAGTATTGCTCCACAGTGTGAATCGAAACAAGTGCTGTTTATGACAGGTGTCCCTGCAAGGAGAACCCACTGTGTGCACTGCTAAGACAGATCCAGGCTGTCCACCAGTTACCACAAGACTTTTTAGCCCAACCAATTTACAACTTCCCATGTACCTTCCTTTAGAGATGGTCTGGTGTGGAAATCTTTTATTCCGGCTGGCTTCTTCACTTGATTACCCGCAGTTTGTATTCCAGCGTCCTCCTTACACAGAGTTTGCAAAGTCCGTTAGTAGCTATTCACATCACGTGAATCCTCAGTCATGACGTGTTTCTCCCCTCCCACAAAGGGCTGAGTATCGGGGCTTCTTCAGATGTATTCCTAAGGGGGTGTGTGCCGGACTTTGTACACTTTGGACACACAATCGAGATTGATCACTCAATACAACTCGCGTTGGAACAAGTTGTGAAATATTCTTAACACCCACTGGCACATTTTGTCTGATGATGCATCGCTTCAGGGATGCATATCGGAGTATCCATTATTAACGGCAAAAAGAGCACCAAGCATCAGAGATATGCTAGTACATAGCAAATTCAAAAGAGAAGGGACCAAAAAATGGCTAACAGCTGCACAACACCAGGTAGACAGTGTACCTTGTGGGCACTGTGTTTACTGTACATATGTGAAGAGATCTGTCACATTTTGTACCCCAACTATGAGCAAGCCATATTATGTGAGAGATAGGATATCCTGCACTTCCAAAAATGTCATATATCTACTTAATTGCCCGTGCCCCAAATTCTATGTAGGAAAAACAACTAGGGAGCTGAAAAGTAGAATACGTGAGCACAGGGATGACATTAAGAATGAAGACACGGAGAGTCCAGTAGCAAGACAATTCAAATTTCATCACAATTCAGATCACACAAAATTGAAAATTATGGGCATTGAACAGTTAAAACAAAATAGACGGGTGCTACTTTGGATAGAATAATTCTGCAACATGAATCAAGATGGATATTCAGGCTAAATACTTTGAGTCCAATAGGATTAAATGAGAAAATTGAATATGTGTGCTTCTTATAGGAGGACCAAGTAAGTGAGGTCAAACATTATCATTGAGGATCATTAAATTATCCTTAGGGTGTAAATAAAAATATATAAAAAAATATATATATATATTTTAGTTAGCATACTCTGATAAGCAATAACAAGATGATATATACGACGCAAGTATTAGTCTGAGTGGACTATAATAATATGTCTCATATTTGGATGATTGATGTGAAAATGTGGCCAAGGGAGAAAGGGTAACTCAAAAAGCTATGAAGCAGCCTCTGATATAGGTATAAAGAAATCTCTCTTGCACGTTATAACAGTGTAAAGGTAAACACTTAAAATGTTTGCCTGACTATGAAATAACCATGTTAAAATGTTGAGAAAAATGTGCCGATATTATATATAAGTGTATCACTTAATGCGGATGTAAATATTGTAAATATTATCATACTCAGTAATCAGTTCCATTTGCTGCAAAGTCACACTGGACCGCAACATATACTATAACTAAGCTGTCACTTTGCGAACGTAAGAGAAGGGGGCGGACCCAGGAGCCAATGAGTGTACAAAGTCCGGCACACACCCCCTTAGGAATACATCTGATGAAGCCTGATACTCAGCCCTTTGTGGGAGGGGAGAAACGCGTCATGACTGAGGATTCACGTGAAGTGAATAGCTACTAACGGACTTTGCAAACGCTGTGTAAGGAGGATGCTGGAGTGCAAACTGCGGGTAAGCAAGTGAAAAAGCCAGCCGGAATAAAAGATTTCCACACCGGACCGTCTCTAAAGGAAGATACATGGGAAGTTGTAAATTGGTTGGGCTAAAAAGTCTTGCGGTAACTGGTGGACAGCCTGGATCTGTCTTAGCAGTGCACACAGTGCGTTCTCCTTGCAGGGACACCTGTCATAAACAGCACTTGTTTCGATTCACACTGTGGAGCAATACTAACTAAAGACACTTTTGAGACCGAAGCCATATAACGGAACATTTATATAGTAGCGTTAACATTTATACCAGAGCGTGTATTCACACTTAAAAGCCTGGTCATATGGAAAATACAGCAGTATATGGACAATACGGCAGCAATTGTGTTGGGGCCCCACACTAGACATTTGTGTAATGGCAACAATAAACCTATGTTGAATTTGTGGTTGGACATAAGTATTTGTGAGCACCACGGTACATTTTTTTGAACCTAGGAGTACTGTGATTATGGAATGTGCCCTGCAAGCAAGCAGAGTCTGAGAGTGTGTGTATGTGTATGCTATTTGGTGTTAGAATTTGTAGCTTGGAATAGGGTGGAGAATAGACGATCTGGTCTGTTTGGTTATATTTGTTTGGTAATAAAGCTTTTGGTAAACTAAGTGCAGCCGGTGTCCCTCTTTGATTGACTAGTATTCTCGCTCAATCCTTCCTTGTAAAGTGGTAATATATATATATATATATATATATATATATATATACACAAGTCTGTGCAAAGATATATGTTCAAATTCTAGCATTAATAATTATTTATAACAAAAAAAACATATTTAGTTTTAAATAGGAATAATTTAGTTAATAATAGTAAATTTATTTAGATTAATTTAAATAATATTTAAGTTAGGGGGGGTGTTAGGGTTAGACTTAGGTTTAGGGGTTAATAAAATTAATATAGTGGCGGTGGTGTAGGGGGGCAGATTAGAGGTTAATAAATATAATGTAGGTGGCGGCGGGGTCCAGGAGCAGCGGTTTAGTGGTTAATAACTTTATTTAGTTGTGGCGGGGTCCGGGAGTGGCGGTTTAGGGGTTAATAAGTTTATTAGAGTGGCGGTTTAGGGGTTAATAACTTTATTTAGTTGCGGCGGGGTCCGGGAGTGGCGGTTTAGGGGTTAATAACTTTATTTAGTTGCGGCGGGGTCCAGGAGCGGCGGTTTAGGGGTTAATAAGTATAATGTAGGTGGCGGCGGTGTAAGGGGGGCAGATTAGGGGTGTTTAGACTCGGGGTACATGTTAGGGTGTTAGGTGTAGACATTTCCCATAGGAATCAATGGGATATCGGACAGCAGCAAACATGAGCTTTCGCTGCTGTCAGACTCCCATTGATTCCTATGGCATCCGCCGCCTCCAGGGTGGCAGATTGAATACCAGGTACGCTGGGCCGGAAAAGTGCCGAGCGTACCTGGTAGGATCTTGATAACTAGCAAAAGTAGTCAGATTGTGCCGAACTTGCGTTCGGAACATCTATAGTGATGTAAGCATCGATCTGTGTCGGACTGAGTCTGGCGGATCGTATGTTACGTCACTAAATTCTACTTTTGACGGTCTTTAGCCTTTGATAACTAAGGCGAATCAGGCTCCCCACAAATACGCTGCAGAATTCCAGCGTATTTGCGGTTGACAGCTTAAAGGATGCAAAAAATATATGAAAGGTTTGTGTTTGTTCTTTTCTTTCTTTCATTTTCCCATATGAATAGTCAAAATTAAAAGTAACTATATTCCCTTTTATAAAAAGGGCTGTTTTTTAAAATTCACAACTATGCTGGTAGTGAGAGACCCTATTATCATAAACCTATTTATTTTCTTCTGCCTTTATTAATTCCACAAGTATTGTAGTCAAGGAGCTTTTTTATATATCCCCCCCACCCCGTATTAACAACTAGATATATCCATAGAGGTTGTCCATTTTTTATTTCTATATAGATGTATCTTTGGACCTCTAGGAGTGGCTGTATCCTCCAATTATAGCATAAGCCAGTTCTAAATCAACTATTATGCTGGTAGGGGGAGTTCTAAATAGACTTTAGAATCTATCTCCTCTTTTGCCCGAAGTATTACCATAATTAATATCCAAGTAAAGGAGTTCTTTTTTGCTAGAAACATTTTTGCATACAACATAAATCAACACCTACCTCTGATGAAGAAGTTAAAAACTTTGAAACGCGTCAGGTTCTCCAAGTTGTTGTTTCCGGCTGCATACTTATTGACATTTTATTACCTTCTTTTGTGTTTTTTTTTTTTAAAACACTCATAGTTTTTTATATTGACACCGTACATGTACTTTTAAATTGGATCACACTGGATCTTTCAGGCTTGCTACTGGCTTTTTTATACGCAATTCTGATACCTCATATTTAATTGAGGTTACACTTGTGAGTGCAATTTTATCATTTGTTTATGTGTACTTTATTAAACAATATTATGCTATTTTCGCTCAGTTTTTCGCCTCTATTCTTAATGTGAGATCCGGTTTACCTATTGGACGAGCTTGAGGAGTGACGTAGCGATCTACCCAGACTTCAAGCATACAAGGAGAAAGGATTGTTCACCGATCCATGAAAGCCACGGACCCTCGACAACTACAGCAATATCCCCTGTCGACTCATAACTTACCTTATATGATTGAGGTAGTATTGTGTAAGTAGATTGATTGCCCAGCTTGGGATTCTTCATATTAACTTTTGAGTGCTATTGTTTATATAAGGACTTACGCTGAATTAATACATCTGTATCTCAGGGAATTTTAATCTATAAAAACAGATATCACTGTTATTGTTTTCACTCCAAGGTCATATATTAGCATTAACGACTTTTTTGTGCTGTATGATTTATTGAGTATATATCTTGCTCTCTCTGTAATCCATAGATATACATTTTGTGTGTTGTACACATTATTAATTATTTATTGGGATCACTATTGTCCTATTGTCAGATTAGAGCTGTGTAGGTTTCTATCATTTATTTATATTATTTTCAAGTGGAGCAAGTAATGAGGATTCACTAGCTTCTTTTTTTGCATACCTATAGCAGCTTTTCTGCTCTTCTCACTGCTTTTGTTAGTGCCTCCCAGGCACTGTCGGTTTTAGACAGAGATACAACCTATAACCTCTTGCTTATTTTATATATATATATATATATATATATATATTGTATTGTTCCACATAAAGGTCACACTTTTTCCACCTAATTTAAATATTTAAATTTGTGTGCGGGGGCGGAGCCAACTGTCAGAGCAACAAGACGCACCATAGCAGAGCTCCTGACACTTTTTCATTGAAAATCTAAATGATGGCGTTCTGAAAAGCTATATCTATCTAGGATCTACTTATAACATATGCTGGAACATGGTCTCTATAACCTGAGCCTGAAATTTAATTTACTGGCCTTTGAGAAGGCACAGAGGCATGCTAAACGGCTCAAACCGAGACAGAGAATACAACGTGGTAATTGAGCCACTAAATACCCATTTGACGGACGGGCCGGGTTTATCAACTAGCCGGTTGTTGTTACCCCTGCAACATTTTGAAGATGGAGGAGTCGTCCATGTATCTGGCTTTATTTCTAGAGGGGCTATGCAGCAAAGCCGACAGACAGTATCACGGCCTGCGGTCTCTCATTACTGATTTGCGCAACAAAGAAGGCGCCGCTCACCTAATTGACAGAGATGCAGATGTGGCAAGCCAGACAGAAGATTTGCTATCACCAATTCCACTTCCATATGAACGACCGCTGGGGCAGCAGACTGGTCAGGTCTCCGCAAATATTCTATTGGGGGCGGTGAGCTGCGACCCGGCGCACCCACATACAGCCGCTGCGATGGTCCCTGCTGAGGTCTTGCTAGAGTTAGCGGGAGCAGTTCCGACCATAGCCGAGAAACGCCCCCAACCCTTTCTCACCACCTACCTGCGGCACCAGTTTACTCACCCACAGAGGCTATCCTGGGGCGCTGCAGAAACATTTTTGAGGCCTGTGCATTTCGATGCTCTACTTTGCGCTCCTCCAACTGCTGACATCCTGCCTGGCAGAGTCGGGCTGACACGGCCGGCTGATAGGAAATCCCATCTAGACTTCGCTGTAAGAAATCTCTCTGCTCGCTATGGGGATTCACAGTATCAGAGCCTTCCTTGTACATCACAGCTGCGCAGCGAGCAGCAACCAAGAAGCCTTGGGATGTCCTTCCACATTTTAAAGAAGCAGCTTCGGCTTTTAAATCTCCACGCTTGTTGGGACATCAGGAGTACATCAGGGGTCCCTGTCTTTTTAATTCATACTACCGGAACAGAACAGGGACATCGCAAAATAGATTCTACACAAACCTATACTGGACTGTCAAGTGGCACTTTTGATCCAGGAGGCTAAGCTTGCTATCTGTCTGCCTGACATATGGAGCTGAGTTGGGAGATTCTAACTTGGTAGGAAAGTTTAAGGACATGACCGTCAACATCATGGACATTATTCATAACTAAAGATATATTAGTTTCAACCTGTTCGTTATGCTTTTTATATAAGTTTGACTGTCCTGCTCCTAGTTCACAAAAGTTTTACTGAGTTATATATCTATTTAGGCTAACTATATAAGTCTCAAGCAACTACTAGCATTTACTTTCGTTAGCTATTTGTTTGACCATCTATGGCTCTATTAAGTTAAACCATTTATGTCCAAATACTGTGTGTTTAAATGCTTGTCGCAACTGATCAACAGCTTATGAGATAGTTATTGGGGATATTGCTACTGCACTGGAAGGGGGTTGTAAGAGACAATTGGTTGTAAGAGAATATTGCTGTTTACCATACCAGCTGACATATACGGTACAAAAGTTTTGATTGGGGCTATTGCATAACGGCTTGACACCAAACTAAGAGGCAAATAACTTGGAAGGAGGCTCTATTTATGATGTATTTCATAATCATTTCTCACACTTAGTGCACTCCACAGATATAGCAGAGTTAGGATGCAAAATGTCAATTTTCTTTACTCTCTTGTGCTCTTTCTTTTTGTTCTCAATGTTATGATGTATTCTGAAGCATGACATATTTGATTGTTCCTCATATGATTTTCAATGCCACACGCCCTACTGTCTTATCTACTAGATGTTGTATTACTGTATTTTTTTTTTTTTTTTTACCATGGATAATTATTTGTATTTACTAGAGGACTGTAACAGTCTATAATCCAGACATCACAGTCTGCAGATATTTACTACTTGTATATAGTAACAAGCCTAACCCAGTGCCTCTAGTTTATAGATACAGAAGGTATATGGTAACGTTTACTCTAAGGAGCAATCACACTACATGCTAACTGACGTGCCTTACTAATGTTTGCTTTTTCTTTTCACCAATATGTAGATATGTCTGTGTTTTGGGGCTGCATCTCTGCTTGTGTTCATAACCTCTTAAATTTGAATGTTGGAGTATCACAATAATATGATCTGTTTTTCTCTAACATGTATGATATTTTACACTGCTGAACCTGACAATACTCGTAAGAAGGCCCCTACTATTCCTATAGGACATGAAAATAGCCCTCATGCCATAGATTAAGTCCTCTCTATCCTACAAAATAATACTGCGTCCAATCTCATTAACTCAGCTCAACCCTTAATAGTTGGGCTTTCAAGCTCCTCCTTTTAGTTGTCTACTAGCTGTCCCCATTATACGATTGACATCTAGACTGGCTCCGCCCTCCACCCCCCCTCCACCCCCCCCCCTATTATATTTCGAGTGGCTCTTGCCCGCTGCATTCCCCCCCCCATTTTAAACTATAAAGCTAATTCCCCCCTGGCCCTAACTGTATCTGAGTGGACACTCTAATTTGCCTTCTATATAGCCCAGGGAGGACTATTTTTGTCTTATTGTTATTACCTTTATTATAAAACTGAAGTCTCACTGTAAACTGCCCAAACTTTATCACATTGCGTGTGCTATTTGGACACATTATGCCCTTACTTTAGGGTTTTTTTTGTAACACTTATCTAACAATATTGTATTTGCACTTTTCTGTAAATGTTTTGGGGCATACCCTCTGGTTGTATCTATTGACGACTTCAATAAAAAAAAAAAATTTAAAAAAAAAAAAAAAATTGGGTGCGGACTATTATCGGTTGTGGTCTATAATCAATATGTTATTTACGGCATCCACCACTGCAGGAATGCATCATGCTGCAGCAGCAGAATTGTTTTTTTTTGTTTTTTTTGTGGATTAAAGTCTTAGTTGTGCCTTTTATGAGGAAGTGGCAAATTTTGGAGATGTTTTTGAGGTGAAGGCGGCAGGAATTGGCAAGAAATGTACTGTGCCTCTAGAGACCACTATGTAAAAGCATGTCCCAACCTGAAAAGGCCCAGAGTAGGTAAGATCCATCATATTGGTAAACTTTCCCAAAAGATTACAAATACAACTTCTTACTGCATCCTATCACTCTCCCTACAGTGGGATAAAAACAAACTACTGAATGAAGCCATCATTGAAAATGGAGTATAGTGTCCCAAAGGCCTATCACACACACCACTATCTCTATGCTAGTTTGTACTTTAATTGGACATACAGAATTTATATATTTAGATGTAATTCCTTCGCCCCTGTTTCCACTAATACTAGGTATGCCCTGGTTAGTCATGCATCAACCCAAATTCAGTGGAATCCTACATCAATTCGTCTCTCATCAGATTATTGTAAGGAGAGTTGCTATCCTAATACAGCACTCTTTACAATTGCTCATGAGTCCCTTCCCACTGCTTACCATGAATTTTCAGACCTTTTTGACAAAGAGAAGCTAAAAATGTGACCACCACATGGGCAGTACATTTTGTGTGTTGTACACATTATTAATTATTTATTGGGATCATTATATTCCTATTGTCAGATTGGCATTGTGTAGGTTTCTATCATATATATATATATATATATATATATATATATATATATATATATATATATATATATATATATATATATATATATATATATATATATGTATGTATGTCCCAGTATTACATTTCCCCTTATAACATCTAACATGCAGAATTTCACTTTAGTTAACCTTACTATAGTAGTTTGATTTTAAGTTTAGATATGTGGTCACATTTATTATACTGGGGACTGACATGATTTAAGCACAGGGAACCTGGCCACTTGCATTCACAAAGGATAGAAGCAGTATCTGCACTTTACGATAGTAGTTTTTCAGTTTTGACTAAATTGACAGTCTCTTCTGTTTGACTGATTACATTGTATAATTTTGTTATTCTTTTTTTGTCTTCTATTCTAGCTGTAACTTGTACTCTTCCCGAAAGTATTTCCAATGGAACTTATACCCCAGTAAAGGGTATATACTACTATATGGACAGTGTCAGATACAGTTGTGGAAAAGATTTGGAACTTATTGGTAGTAAAAGTATACACTGTTTACTTGAAGGAACCTGGAGTTCAAAGGCACCTATATGTAAAGGTAACGCATGCTCTATCTAAAAGTTTCAGTTATTATATCCTGAAATGTCTTTTTCAAAAGAAACACACATACACAAACTCACAGGACCATACAAAACAGGCTTACACAAGCACACACACACAACGGCAGGGACAGACACACATGACCACACATACAGGGATATGCAGACACACATATACAAACTCACACATTCAGAAAGGCAATGCCAGATGAATATTTATACACAAACTCACACGAACACAAAAGTAATGCCAGGTGAAAATGTATATAAAAACTCACTCACACACACAGTACATATACAAAGGCAGGGTCAGATACACACACAGGGATAGACAGACACACACACAAACACACACAAAAGCAGTGACAGACAGAATAACACACAGATACATACACACAACAATATTTCTACAACTAAGGGCTAGGTTACAAGTGGAGAGCAAATGATTTTGCAAGGGATTTCACGATCGTTTGTGCTCCATTAAAATTGCACTGATATTACAAGTTGAGCGATTTACATGGTTAACTGTTTGGCAAAAATAAACAGTGCCACAAAACACTTAATACATTATAAAGTACAGTTACACTATGCAGTATCTAATAAAAATTATTTTAGAAAACATGTGGATACAAAAGTTATAGGAGCTCAAAGATATGAGATCTTGTGTGTTAGGAAAAAAAAGCAGCCAAAGGGCTTTAACATTGAGATATGTATGTATGTGTGCGTATATATATATATATATATATATATATATATATATATATATATATATATATATATATATATGTGTGTGTGTACGTTTGTATTTATGTATTAATATGTGTATATATGTATATTTACAGACATATATACACATATAAACACATAAATATACAGTATATGTATATAGAATTGTGCCCATAAGTTTACATACCCTGGCAGAATTTATGATTTCTTGGCCATTTTTCAGAGAATATGGATGATAATACAAAACCTTTTCTTTCACTCATGGTTAGTGTTTGGCTGAAGCCATTTATTATCAATAAACTGTGTTTACTCTTTTTAAATCATAATGACAACAGAAACTACCCAAATGACCCTGATCAAAAGTGTACATACCCTGGTGATTTTGGCCTGTTAACATGCACACAAGTTGACATAAAGAGGTTTGAATCGCTATTAAAGGTAACCATCCTCGCCTGTGATCTGTTTGCTAGTAATTCGTGTTTGTGTAGAAAAGGTCAATGAGTTTCTGGACTCCTGACACACCCTTGCACCTTTCATCCAGTGCTGCACTGACGATTTTGGATTCTGAGTCATGGGAAAGCAAAAGAATTGTCAAAGGATCTGCGGGAAAAGGTAGTTGAACTGCATAAAACAGGAAAGCGATATAAAAAGATATCCAAGGAATTGAGAATGCAAATCAGCAGTGTTCAAACTATAATCAATAAGTGGAAAATGAGGGGTTCTGTTAAAACCAAACCACAGTCAGGTAGACCAACTAAAATTTCAGCCACAACTGCCTGGAAAATTGTTCGGGATGCAAAGACAAACCCACAAATAACTTCAGGTGAAATACAGGACATGTGGTGTGGCTGTTTCAAGATGCACACTAAGGAGGCACTTGAAGAAAGATGGGCTGCATGGTCGAGTCGCCAGAAGAAAGCCATTACTATGCAAATGCCACAAAGTACCCCACTTACAATATGCCAAACAGCACAGAGACAAGCCTCAAACCTTCTGGCACAAAGTCATTTGGAGTGATAAGACCAAAATTGAGCTTTTTGGTCACAACCATAAACGTTACATTTGGAGAGGAGTCAACAAGGCCTATAATGAAAGGTACACCATTCCTACTGTAAAACACTGATGTGGATCGCTGATGTTTTGGGGATGTGTGAGCTACAAAGGCACAGGAAATTTGGTCAGAATTGATTGCAAGGTGAATGCAGTATGTTATCAAACAGAACCCCTCATTTTCCACTTCTTGATTAGCGTTTGAACACTGCTGATTTGCATTCTCAATTACTTGAATATCTTTTTATATCCCTTTCCTGTTTTATACAGTTCAACTACCTTTTCCCACAGATCCTTTGACAATTCTTTTGCTTTCCCCATGACACAGAATCCAGAAACGTCAGTGCAGCACTGGATGAAAGATGCAAGGGTCTGTCAGGAGTCCAGAAACTCATTGACCTTTTATACACACAATAATTACAAGCAAACAGATCAAAGGTGAGGATGGTTACCTTTAATAGCCATTCAAACCCCTTTGTGTCAACTTGTGTGCATGCTATCAAGCAAAAATCACCAGGGTATGTAAAGTTTTGATCAGGGTCATTTGGGTAGTTTCTGATGTCATTATGATTTAAAAAGAGTAAACACATTTGATTGATAATAAATGGCTTCAGCTAAACACTAACCAACCATGAGTGAAAAAGTTTTTGTGTTATCATTCATATTCTCTGAAAAATGGCCAAGACATCATAAATTCTGCCAGGGTATGTAAACTTATGAGCACAAGTGTATATCTAGACATATATATATAAGTGCATTAGAGCCCTATGCTGCAGATGAAAACATGTAAAAACATATTTATGCAATATGCATATGCATATTTATTTAAAATTTTAACTATGTATTCACTGTAAATATTTAACTTTCCAATGTTCTGCACATAGCAGAATATGTTTAACTAGTATTTATAAATAGATATTCCCAAATATATCTGTGTATATATATATATATATATACCTATGTATAATTTTATATATATATATATATATATATATATATATATATATATATATATATATATATATATATATATATATATATATATGTTTAAAAAAACATCAGATATATGAAGAAATATTTATGAATAAATAGAACATATTCCATTCCGAAAAGAATATTGGATTGTGAAATATTCATATTTTCATGTCGGGTTAGTGCTGAGAATATGTTATGGTGTTTACACGAGAGTGGGGTGTTTTTTTCCACTTTTTTTCTCCTCGACTTCTATGGGGGAATACGTGAACGAGCATGTGATATTCTAAGTTCGGATTTTTGTGCTAGTCGGGTTACCGTTAGAGAAAAAAAGTTTAATTTCAACTTGTAATACAAGCGCAATCCGAATAGCGCAAAAATCTTAATTCTAGCAGAGTTTGGCTATAGCGAAAACACAAAATACTGCCCCACTTGTAATCTAGCCTTAAATCTTTCAAAATATTAAAATGTAAATTATAAAGCTCTATTTTTTTTAATCACAACTATGCCAAATTTCAATTATATACATTTAAAAATAATACCATAAATCTATAAAAAGATTTTACCTTACATTTTGTGAAAATTAAATTAAAATAAATATGCATTATTATTAATGCAGATAGAATTAATTACAACATAGATTTTAAATTATAAGACATACACAATTATTATGCCTGAAAAACACTTTGATCAGGCAACAGTACTAGGAAAAAAAATCTTTATAAAGAATCTATCTTCAGCATATATGCAAGGGTGTGTGTGTATTTTATTATCTAGTATCTATTTAGCTTTCTATATACAGTATGCTATATATTTTATTATTACCCTATTGCTTACAACTAAGTTCTCAATTCCATTTTTATCAAAAAACAATAACAATTTGATAGCTCATGAAATCAAGGATCTTACCGCTTTGACTTTTTTACATTGCCCATTAGTACAGTGGAAAATAATTTCTGCAAATCTGTTGCAGATATTCTAGCTTACTCAGTGGTACTTAAAGTGAATGTCAATTTTGATGCTAAAGTGCCCGGTTTTTAAAAATTCGATTAAAAACAGCGGCACTTTATTTCATCAAAATTTACATTTCACTCCTGTTGTGAAAAAAAAACTTACCTTTTAATCTTCACAGCAGCTCCAGCTTCCTCCACCCGTCGCAAAGCCTCTTCCTGGGTCTAAAATGAGGAATCCGGCTTCCTCCAATCACGGCATTGAATCAGACACTGATTCCCCCGTTGGGGAAGCCGTGATTGGAGGATGACCTATCCATAATTTTTGACGTCAGAAAGGGCTTGCAACTACCGGAGGAAGCTGGAGCTGCTGTGAAGATTAAAAGGTAAGTTTTTTTTCACAACACGAGTGAAATGTAAATTTTGATGAATTAAAGTGCCCCTGTTTTTAATCGAATTTTTAAAAACAGGGCACTTTAGCATCAAAATTGACATTCACTTTAAGTGCCAAGTACTTCATTACTAAGGGCTTGATAATCTAAATCTGGCAAGATCAGACGTGGTTTTCACGCTGACCCTTACAGAGGCTGCACTGGTGGAATTATCTTTAAAAAAGGGGCATTCCCTGCGAGTGGCAAGATGTCCGCTATTGAAATTAATGGAGCTTGCTGGAAAAGGAAACGTTGCTGTGTAGGGCAAAGTAAGCAGTGATCACGCTTTAAAATTAAATCCTGCAGCCATTAAAAGTGAAATTACGCTGCTTTCTCCGTATAGCATCTTACAATCCCTTATATTTTGTATGCATATGTTCTATTAGGTTGTTAAGTATTTTGCGTATTTTGATAAAAGCTCACCACCTTTTCATTTGCCAAAAAGAAAGTGAGAACTGTAGTGTGGAAATCTTTAGATAATTACGCTGGAATTTGAGAGAAAATTTCATACACACCCATGGTACATCCATATTCAGTCCATTTTACAATAAATCTACAATTACGCTTTCTATTTTGTGATTATAAGTACAAATTTCTATGTGTTTTTTAGACATCCAGTGTACTTAAATTACAATTTAGGCTGTGCATATTTAATACACTTAGTTCATGTGTAAGTTACATATGTTTTTTACATATTTACTAAAATACGATTTATGTTGAACGATTTTGTTACAATTTTCGATACACCTTAACAACCCAATTTTTCCTGCCAATTTTCCTGTGAATGGTTCAATTATTTATTTTGCCTGATTTTTAAATTACAAATTTCATTGTGCACTTTTGTAATGTATGCATCTCCTTCCCATATAAATATGCAGAATATGCCCCTAAGCGAGACACCCTGTTTTCAGGGTAAAAAGTGGCTTTAGATAATTCCACCAGGTAAATAGAAGCACTAGCGAGCATTCTTTAATAATCTTGCCAGCCCAGAGAGCTTTTATATCATCGGTCCTTAAGTCCTTGATTCTGAAATTTGTATATAAATTACACAGGAATAAATACTATTAAATATGCACTATGTATATCGCAATTTAAGTACACTGGATGTGAAAAAAATCCCTTAGAAATCTGTACTTTTAAGCACAAAATACAAAGAGTAATTGTTGTTTTTTTCATAAAATGGGCTGAGCATGAGCATTCCATGAGCGTATATGAAATAGTCTCTCTAGTCCCAGTTTAATTCTGTAAAGATTTTCACACTACAGATCTCTCAGTTTTTTTTCGCAAACTAAAAGTGAGCTTTTCTAAAAACACTTAAAATACTTAAAACCCTAATAGAAAACCACACGCATACAAATATAAGCAGCGTAATGTGATTTATATTGGATGCAGGATTTAATTTTTAAAATGCGCCCCCTGCTTAGCAATGTGTCCCTTTCAAGCGAGCTCAATTACTTTTAGTAGGAGACATCTCGCCACTCACAGGGACTGTCCCTTTTTAATGATAATTCAGTCCTTGCAAGGGTCGGTGTGAAAAAACACGTCTGATCTAGCGACTGTTAGCTCATTGGGGCCATAGAGGCCCATTTATCAAGCTCCGTATGGAGCTTGAGGGCCTGTGTTTCTGGCGAGTCTGAAGACTTGCCAGAAACAGCAGTTATGAAGCAGCGATCTAAAGACCGCTGCTGCATAACCCTGTCCGTCTGCTCTGAGCCGGCGGACAGCAATCGCCGGAATCCAACCCGATCAAATACGATTGAGTTGATTGACACCTCCCTGCTGGCGGCCTATTGGCCGCTAGTCAGCAGGGGGCGGTGTTACACAGCAGCTCTTGTGAGCTGTTGGTGCAATGCTGAATACGGAGAGCGCATTCAGCGATGTCTGTCGGACCTGATCCGCACTGTCGGATCAGGTCCGACAGACATTTGTTAAATAGGCCTCATAGTGTTTTTTATCCAGCTGTGATAACATAAGGTAAGATGCTTAAAGAAACATGAAACCCAAACATTTTCTTTCATGATTCAGATAGAGCATACAATTTTAAACAACTTTCCAATTTACTTCTATTATTTAATTTGCTTCCTCCACTTGTTATCCTTTGCTGAAAGGTTTATCTAGGTAAACTCAGGAGCAGCAAAGAACCTTGGTTCTAGCTGCTAATTGGTGGCTGCAGATATATAACAATTGTTATTGGCTCACCCATGTGTTCAGTTAGAAACCAGTAGTGCATTGCTGCTCCTTCAACAAATGATACCAAGAGAATAAGAAGTAAATTAGAAAGTTGTTTAAAATGATATTCTCTATCTGAATCATGAAATAAAATTTGTGGGTTTCATGTCCCTTTAAGGTATTTTTGGATGGTGCAAGGGAAATAATTTCCCTTAAGATTCTCTATCCGCTTTGCAAATTCTGGAGCTGATACACATTTTCAAAAGATATCTGAAGTCAATTTTGTTTTTGTAGAATATTGCAATTCACCCTCATGTATTTATATTTTATTCAGGTACTGGAAGAATTTCTGCTGATTTCCAGCCACATAATATCATGGGCATTGCAATTGGTTCTTGTTTTCTTTTAAAATTTCTCAATTTGTACTTATTCTTTACAATTTTTTTAATTTTTTTATTTATTCTTAATATTTAAAGATTATGTTCCTTATTGTGTTTCTTTTTGTCTAATTTTCTACCAGGTTAAAGAATATTTGAAAAAGTTAGAGCTCTTAAAGGGACATGAAACCGAAATTTTTTCTCCCATGATTCAGATAGAGTATTTGATTTTTAACAACTTTCCAATTTATTTCTATTGTCTTATTTGTTTTGTTCTCTTGGTATTCTTTATTATTATTATTATTGTTATTATTATCAGGTATTTGTAGAGCGCCAACAGATTCTGCAGTGCTAACCTTTGTTAAAAATGATACATTGGTATACTCAGAAGCTGCTGATTGGTTGCTGCACATACATGCTTCATGCTATTGGCTCTCCCACTGCGTTAACTAACTACCAGTAGTGTAATGCTGCTTTTACAACAAAGGATACTAAGAGAATGAAGTAAATTAGATAATAGACGTAAATTGGAAAATTGTATTCTCTGAGGCCTATTTATCATACGTCTTGCGGACCTGATCCGACAGTGCGGATCAGGTCCACAAGACCTCGCTGAATGCAGAGAGCAATACACTCTCCATTTTCAGCATTGCACCAGCAGCTCACAAGCGCTGCTGGTGCAACGTCGCCCCCTGCAGACTCACGGGCAATCGGCCAACAGCAGGGGGGTGTCGTACTCGATTGGGTTGAATTCCGGCGATGTCTGTCTGCCTGTTAAGAGCAGGTGGACAGGTTATGGAGAAGCGGTCTTTAGACCGCTGCTTCATAACTGCTGTTTCTGGCGAGTCTGCAGGCTCACCAGAAACACGGGGCGCCAGGCTCCATTCAGAGCTTGATAGATAGGCCCCTCTGTCTTAATCATGAAAGAAAATTTTGGGGTTTCATGTCCCTTTAACTATTATTTGAACATTTCTTAGCATATGGGGGTAGATTTATCAAGCAGCGGATGCCTTAACTCATCCGTCACCACTGAGGTGGCGGACTGCAATCATCCTGATTAGATATGATCAGGGTGATTGACACCCTCTGCTAGTGGCCGCGAATGTGCGGGGGGCAGCATTGCACAAGCATTTCACAACAAATGCTTGTGCAATGATAAATGCCGACATAAATGCGTATGCTGTCGGCATTTAGCGATGTCAGGCGGACATGATTCGCTGGCCCCAGGGTAGACTAGTTATGCTTTTGCTTAACATTTAGGTTTCAGAATAGGCCAGTCAGCTTCCAAAGCAACTTTGCCAACATGGATTTTATTTGTGATCTTAAAGGCTATCTCCCATATTTTAAAGTAAATACTGATTTTACTATAGCTATAGTTTCAGCTTTAGGCATAATGTTTTGTTAAGCAGTTGTGATAAACAACCACTTGCTCTACTTTGCTTAAATTCATCAACTGTTTATTTAACAGGACCAAATAGTGTAATAATAACAATGCTCTATAAAGTTGGTTCATATGTACACTTGTGCTTGGCTTTAAAACCCCCACTGCTGCTGCTGAGCTAAACATAACCATACAGATGATTGCCAACTACGCACATAGGGGGGTAGTTATCAAGCCGTCAACCTCAAATACGCTGGAATTCCGCAGCGTATTTGTGGCGAGGCTGATTCACCTTAGTTATCAAGCCCTAGATACCGGCAAAAGTAGAATTTTGTGACGTAAGCTTCGATCTGCCGGACTCAGTCCGACACAGATCGATTCTTACATCACTCCAGATATTCCACACACAAGTGCGGCACAATCTGACTACTTTTGCTAGTTATCAAAAAACTAGCAGGTACGCTCGGCACTTTTCCGGCCCTGGAGGCGGCGGATCCCATAGGAATCAATGGGAGTCTGACCATAGCGAAAGTTCATGTTCGCTGCTGCCAGACATCCCATTGATTCCTATGGGAGCTGTCTACACCTAACACCCTAACATGTACCCCGAGTCTAAACACCCCTAATCTGTCCCCCCCTACACCGCCGCAACTAAATAAAGTTATTACCCCCTAAACCGCCGCTCCCGGAGCCCACCACAAGCTATACTAAATATGTTAACCCCTAAACCGCCGCTCCTGGTCCCCGCCGCAACTATAATATATGTATTAACCCCTAAACCGCCGCTCCCAGACCCTGCCGCCACCTACATGATACCTATTAACCCCTATCCTGCCCCCCCTATACCGTTGCCACCTATAATAAAGTTAATAACCCCTATCCTGCCGATCCCGGACCTCGCCGCAACTAAATAAATAGTTTAACCCCTAAACCGCCGCTCCCGGACCCCGCCGCAACCTATATTAAACTTATTAACCCCTAATCTGCCCCCCTACACTGTCCCCACCTATAATACATTTATTAACCCCTATCCTGCCCCCCACTACACCGCTGCCACTGTAATAAAATTATTAACCCCTAAACCTAAGTCTAACCCTAACCCTAACACCCCCCTAACTTAAATATAAAATAAATCTAACTAATATTTCTCTTATTAACTAACGGCTAGATTTAGAGTTTTGTCGGTAACGACCCGAAAAGCTAACACTGGCTTTTTTCTGGCCGCACCTTTTAAATAACTCTGGTATTGAGAGTCCACAGAATGGCTGCGTTAGGCTCCAAAAAAGGAGCGTAGAGCATATTTAACGCAACTTCAACTCTCGATACCAGAGTTGCTTACGCAAGCGGCCAGCTTCAAAAACGTGCCCGTGCACGATTCCCCCATAGGAAACAATGGGGCTGTTTGAGCTGAAAAAAAACCTAACACCTGCAAAAAAGCCGCGTTCAGCTCCTAACGCAGCCCCATTGTTTGCTATGGGGAAACACTTCCTACGTCTGCACCTAACACTCTAACATGTACCCCGAGTCTAAACACCCCTAACCTTACACTTATTAACCCCTAATCTGCCGCCCCCGCTATCGCTGACCCCTGCATATTATTATTAACCCCTAATCTGCCGCTCCGTAAACCGCCGCTACTTACATTTTCCCTATGTACCCCTAATCTGCTGTCCCTAACACCGCCGACCCCTATATTATATTTATTAACCCCTAATCTGCCCCCCACAACGTCGCCTCCACCTGCCTACACTTATTAACCCCTAATCTGCCGACCGGACCACACCGCTATTATAATAAAGTTATTAACCCCTAATCCGCCTCACTAACCCTATAATAAATAGTATTAACCCCTAATCTGCCCTCCCTAACATCGCCGACACCTAACTTCAAACATTAACCCCTAATCTGCCGACTGGAGCTCACCGCTATTCTAATAAATGTATTAACCCCTAAAGCTAAGTCTAACCCTAACACTAACACCCCCCTAACTTAAATATAATTTTAATCTAACGAATCTAACGAAATTAATTAACTCTTATTAAATAAATTATTCCTATTTAAAGCTAAATACTTACCTTTAAAATAAACCCTAATATAGCTACAATATAAATAATAATTATATTGTAGCTATCTTAGGATTTATATTTATTTTGCAGGTAACTTTCAATTTATTTTAACTAGGTACAATAGTTATTAAATAGTTATTAACTATTTAATAGCTACCTAGCTAAAATAAAGAGAAATTAACCTGTAAAATAAAAACTAACCTAAGTTACAATTACACCTAACACTACACTATACTTTAATACATTATTTCTATTTAAAACTAAATACTTACCTGTAAAATAATTATATTGTAGCTATTTTAGGATTTATATTTATTTTACAGGTAACTTTGTATTTATTTTAACTAGGTACAATAGTTATTAAATAGTTATTAACTATTTAATAACTACCTAGCTAAAAGAAATACAAAATTACCTGTAAAATAAATCCTAACCTAAGTTACAATTAAACCTAACACTACACTATAATTAAATTAATTAAATAAATTAACTACAAATAACTACAATTAAATACAATTACATAAACTAACTAAAGTACAAAAAATAAAAAAGCTAAGTTACAAAAAATAAAAAAAATAAGTTACAAACATTTCAAAAATATTACAACAATTTTAAGCTACTTACACCTAATCTAAGCCCCCTAATAAAATAACAAAGCCCCCCAAAATGAAAAAAATGCCCTACCCTATTCTAAATTAAAAAGTTCAAAGCTCTTTAACCTTACCAGCCCTTAAAAGGGCCTTTTGCGGGGCATGCCCCAAAGAATTCTGCTCTTTTGCCTGTAAAAGAAAAATACAACCCCACCAACATTAAAACCCACCACCCACATACCCCTAATCTAACCCAAACCCCCCTTAAAAAAACCTAACACTACCCCCCTGAAGATAATCCTACCTTGAGTTGTCTTCAGCCAGCCGACCATCGATGGAACCGAAGAGTAGATCCGGAGTGGCAGAAGTCATCATCCAGGCGGCACTGAAGAAGTCTTCCATCCGGGCGATGTCATCTTCCAAGCGGCGTCTTCAATCTTCATCCATCCAGAGCGGAGCGTAGCGGAGCCATCTTCAGACGAGCCGACGCGGAGCCATCCTCTTCTTCCCGATGAATGGATATTCCTTTAAGGGAAGTCATCCAAGATGGCATCCCTTAAATTCCGATTGGCTGGTAGGATTCTATCAGCCAATCGGAATTAAGGTAGGAAAAATCTGATTGGCTGATTGAATCAGCCAATCAGATTGAAGCTCAATCCGATTGGCTGATCCAATCAGCCAATCAGATTGAGCTCGCATTCTATTGGCTGATCGGAAAAGCCAATAGAATGCGATCTCAATCAGATTGGCTGATTGGATCAGCCAATCGGATTGAACTTCAATCTGATTGGCTGATTCAATCAGCCAATCAGATTTTTCCTACCTTAATTCCGATTGGCTGATAGAATCCTATCAGCCAATCGGAATTGAAGGAACGCCATCTTGGATGACGTCCCTTAAAGGAATATCCATTCGTCGGTTGTCATCGGGAAGAAGAGGATGGCTCCGCGTCGGCTCGACTGAAGATGGCTCCGCTCCGCTCCGCTCTGGATGGATGAAGATTGAAGATGCCGCTTGGAAGATGACATCGCCCGGATGGAAGACTTCTTCAGCGCCGCCTGGATGATGACTTCATCGGATGGAAGATTTCTTCAGCGCCCCTTGGATGATGACTTCTGCCGCTCCGGATCTCCTCTTCAGTTCCATCGATGGTCGGCTGGCTGAAGACAACTCAAGGTAGGATGATCTTCAGGGGGGTAGTGTTAGGTTTTTTTAAGGGGGGTTTGGGTTAGATTAGGGGTATGTGGGTGGTGGGTTTTAGTGTTGGGGGGGTTGTATTTTTCTTTTACAGGCAAAAGAGCAGAATTCTTTGGGGCATGCCCCGCAAAAGGCCCTTTTAAGGGCTGGTAAGGTAAAAGAGCTTTGAACTTTTTAATTTAGAATAGGGTAGGGCATTTTTTTTTATTTTGGGGGCTTTGTTATTTTATTAGGGGGCTTAGATTAGGTGTAAGTAGCTTAAAATTGTTGTAATATTTTTGAAATGTTTGTAACTTATTTTTTTTATTTTTTGTAACTTAGCTTTTTTTATTTTTTGTACTTTAGTTAGTTTATGTAATTGTATTTAATTGTAGTTATTTGTAGTTAATTTATTTAATTAATTTAATGATAGTGTAGTGTTAGGTTTAATTGTAACTTAGGTTAGGATTTATTTTACAGGTAATTTTGTATTTATTTTAGCTAGGTAGTTATTAAATAGTTAATAACTATTTAATAACTATTCTAACTAGCTAAAATAAATACAAAGTTACCTGTAAAATAAATTTAAATCCTAAAATAGCTACAATGTAATTATTAATTATATTGTAGCTATCTTAGGGTTTATTTTACAGGTAAGTATTTAGTTTTAAATAGAAATAATTTATTAAAGTATAGTGTAGTGTTAGGTGTAATTGTGACTTAGGTTAGTTTTTATTTTACAGGTTAATTTCTCTTTATTTTGCCTAGGTAGCTATTAAATAGTTAATAACTATTTAATAGCTATTGTACCTAGTTAAAATAAATTGAAATTTGCCTGTAAATCCTAAGATAGCTACAATATAATTATTATTTATATTGTAGCTATATTAGGGTTTATTTTAAAGGTATTTAGTTTTAAATAGGATTAACTTAGTTAATAAGAGAAATATTATTTAGATTTATTTAATTAATATTTAAGTTAGGGGGTGTTAGGGTTAGGGTTAGACTTAGGTTTAGGGGTTAATAATTTTATTACAGTGGCGGCGGTGTGGGGGGGCAGGATTGGGGTTAATAAATTTATTATAGGTGGCGACGGTGTAGGGGGGGCAGATTAGGGGTTAATAAGTTTAATATAGGTTGCGGCGGGGTCCGAGAGCGGCGGTTTAGGGGTTAACATATATATTATAGCTTGCGGTGGGCTCCGGGAGCGGCGGTTTAGGGGTTAAACTATTTATTTAGTTGCGGCGAGGTCCGGGATCAGCAGGATAGGGGTTAATAACTTTATTATAGGTTGCGGCGGTATAGGGGGGGCAGGATAGGGGTTACTAGGTATAATGTAGGTGGCGGCGGGGTCCAGGAGCGGCGGTTTTGGGGTTAATACATTTATAAGAGTTGCGGCGGGGTCTAGGAGCGGCGGTTTAGGGGTTAATAACTTTATTGAGTTGCGGGGGTCTCCGGGGGCGCCGGTATAGGGGGTAGAACAGTGTAGTTAGTGTGGGTGCTTAGTGACAGGCTACTAATAAAGCTGTGAAAAAGCCGAAGAGCAGCGAGATCGGATGAGTGATAACTCTCACAGTCCGCTGCTCATCGCCCCGTACTTGGTACGCGGCTTTTTGACAGCTTTATTGATAACTTAGGCAAAATTTTGCAGGTCCGCGGCGGCGATGGTAGGCGAGCTTAGGCGGGCTTATTGAACCGACGAAGGCAGGTAAAGTAGACAGCTTGATAACTACCCCCCATAAGCTGCTGTTATTTGTCTCACCAGCCATGTTAAAGTGATTGTAAATCCTAGCGTCTGTGAAACGCTAGGATTTACCATTGAAACAAATAAAGGGGATTTTTTGTAACTTAGCTTTTTTTATTTTTTGTACTTTAGTTAGTTTATGTAATTGTATTTAGTTTTAGTTATTTGTAGTTAATTTATTTAATTAATTTAATGATAGTGTAGTGTTAGGTTTAATTGTAACTTAAGTTAGGATTTATTTTACAGGTAATTTTGTATTTCTTTTAGCTAGGTAGTTATTAAATAGTTAATAACTATTTAATAACTATTCTAACTAGCTAAAATAAATACAAAGTTACCTGTAAAATAAATTTAAATCCTAAAATAGCTACAATGTAATTATTAATTATATTGTAGCTATCTTAGGGTTTATTTTACAGGTAAGTATTTAGTTTTAAATATAAATAATTTATTAAAGTATAGTTTAGTGTTAGGTGTAATTGTAACTTAGGTTAGTTTTTATTTTACAGGTTAATTTCTCTTTATTTTAGCTAGGTAGCTATTAAATAGTTAATAACTATTTAATAGCTATTGTACCTAGTTAAAATAAATTGAAATTTGCCTGTAAAATCAAAATAAATCCTAAGATAGTTACAATATAATTATTATTTATATTGTAGCTATATTAGGGTTTATTTTAAAGGTAAGTATTTAGTTTTAAATAGGATTAACTTAGTTAATAAGAGAAATATTATTTAGATTTATTTAATTAATATTTAAGTTGGGGGGTGTTAGGGTTAGACTTAGGTTTAGGGGTTAATAATTTTATTACAGTGGCGGCGGTGTGGGGGGGGCAGGATTGGGGTTAATAAATTTATTATAGGTGGCGACGGTGTAGGGGGGGCAGATTAGGGGTTAATAAGTTTAATATAGGTTGCGGCGGGGTCCGGGAGCGGCGGTTTAGGGGTTAACATATATATTATAGCTTGCAGTGGGCTCCGGGAGCGGCGGTTTAGGGGTTAAACTATTTATTTAGTTGCGGCGAGGTCCGGGATCAGCAGGATAGGGGTTAATAACTTTATTATAGGTTGCGGCGGTATAGGGGGGGCAGGATAGGGGTTACTAGGTATAATGTAGGTGGCGGCGGTGTCCGGGAGCGGCGGTTTTGGGGTTAATACATTTATAAGAGTTGCGGCGGGGTCTAGGAGCGGCGGTTTAGGGGTTAATAACTTTATTGAGTTGCGGGGGGCTCCGGGGGCGCCGGTATAGGGGGTAGAACAGTGTAGTTAGTGTGGGTGCTTAGTGACAGGCTAGCAATAAAGCTGTGAAAAAGCCAAAGAGCAGCGAGATTGGATGAGTGATAACTCTCACAGTCCGCTGCTCATCGCCCCGTACTTGGTGCGCGGCTTTTTGACAGCTTTATTGATAACTTAGGCGAAATTTTGCAGGTCCGCGGCGGCGATGGTAGGCGAGCTTAGGCAGGCTTATTGAACCGACGAAGGCAGGTAAAGTAGACGGCTTGATAACTACCCCCCATAAGCTGCTGTTATTTGTCTCACCAGCCATGTTAAAGTGATTGTAAATCCTAGCGTCTGTGAAACGCTAGGATTTACCATTGAAACAAATAAAGGGGACTTTCAGTCATGAAGTATAAAGTACTTCATGCTGAAAGTTCCTTTATTTGTTTGAAGCTCAGGCAGCTCATGGCAGAATGCTATTTTGCTGAGAGTTGACGTTTCCACCTCTTAGCCAATAGCCAGTTGGAATGCAAAGCTATTTGCTAAGAGGTGGAAACATCACCTCACAGCAAAATAGCATTTTGCCGTGGGCTGCTTGAGCAGCTCAGTGCTGTGAACTCTTCAAACAAATAAAGGAACTTTCAGCATGAAGTATTTTATACTTCATGAATGAAAGTCCCCTTTATTTGTTCCAATGGTAAATCAAATCATTTCACAAACGCTAGGATTTACAATCTTTTTAAGCTTATAAACACACATTTATAGGCAAGCAACACCTATGGTTGGGGGATCAAAACCTCGCTAGTATGGAGAGAAATCACAAAATCTTTGGGACTTGTTTTGGCCATTATATTGTAATGTATGTATTCCGACGTTCACATCTAAAATCCTACATGTTAAATAAACAGCCCTCAATCTAAAATGTGCAGTTCTAAAATTCTTTCAGTGATCTCTCAGAGTTGAGAAGACTTAGATAATCTCACCAGAGAGGAGAACTTTAGATCATCTGGTCCTTTGTAACAATGCCCAGACTTGGACTGGCCATAAGGCATACAGAGCCAATGCCTTGTGGGCTAGGCTCTTTTATGGGCCTTGTTGCTATGTAGAAGCCCTACCCTCTGTTAATAAAGGTAACTAACAATAGGAAAGCTGCCTATTTTGTAAAGAATAAAGAACATTTTCTGTCTGACTTTTAAGTAGAGGTGAGGTGCTGAAGGAAGAGAGATTTAGGGCTAGATTACAAGTTTAGCACAAAATAGCACTCTACTTAGTAATACCAGTGCACGCAAATATACGCTGATATTACAAGTTAGGTGCAATGCGAATGTAACTTTGCGTTTGCATTGCATGGAAGCTTTGCGCTCATGAGAGTGTGCTTCAGTGGGCTCCAATGGGAGCCTCGTTCTCATGCCGTTAGACACAGCATGAGAACGAGCACAGCGTAGGGGTAAGTCGCACAGTAATGGGCAGCAAATATAAATAACAAAATTTATGCTTACCTGATAAATTCCTTTCTCCTGTAGTGTAGTCAGTCCACGGGTCATCCATTACTTATGGGATTATAACTCCTCCCTAACAGGAAGTGCAAGAGGATCACCCAAGCAGAGCTGCTATATAGCTCCTCCCCTCTACGTCATACCCAGTCATTCGACCGAAACCAAACGAGAAAGGAGAAACTATAGGGTGCAGTGGTGACTGGAGTTTAATTTAAAATTTAGACCTGCCATAAAAAACAGGGCGGGCCGTGGACTGACTACACTACAGGAGAAAGGAATTTATCAGGTAAGCATAAATTTTGTTTTCTCCTGTTAAGTGTAGTCAGTCCACGGGTCATCCATTACTTATGGGATACCAATACCAAAGCTAAAAGTACACGGATGACGGGAGGGACAGGCAGGATCTTTACACGGAAGGAACCACTGCCTGAAGAACCTTTCTCCCAAAAACAGCCTCCGAAGAAGCAAAAGTGTCAAATTTGTAAAATTTGGAAAAAGTGTGAAGCGAAGACCAAGTTGCAGCCTTGCAAATCTGTTCAACAGAGGCCTCATTCTTAAAGGCCCAAGTGGAAGCCACAGCTCTAGTAGAATGAGCTGTAATTCTTTCAGGAGGCTGCTGTCCAGCAGTCTCATAGGCTAAACGTATTATGCTACGAAGCCAGAAAGAGAGAGAGGTAGCAGAAGCTTTTTGACCTCTCCTCTGTCCAGAATAAACGACAAACAGGGAAGAAGTTTGGCGAAAATCTTTAGTTGCCTGTAAATAAAATTTCAGGGCACGGACGACGTCCAGATTGTGCAGAAGTCGTTCCTTCTTTGAAGAAGGGTTAGGGCACAATGATGGAACAACAATCTCTTGATTGATATTCCTGTTAGTGACTACCTTAGGTAAGAACCCAGGTTTAGTACGCAGAACTACCTTGTCTGAATGAAAAATCAGATAAGGAGAATCACAATGTAAGGCCGATAATTCAGAGACTCTTCGAGCCGAGGAAATAGCCATTAAAAACAGAACTTTCCAAGATAACAGCTTGATATCAATGGAATGAAGGGGTTCAAACGGAACACCCTGTAAAACGTTAAGAACTAAGTTTAAGCTCCACGGGGGAGCAACAGTCTTAAACACAGGCTTAATCCTGGCCAAAGCCTGACAAAAAGACAGACGTTTGTGCAAAAGGATGGACAGAGCTGAGATCTGTCCCTTTAAAGAACTAGCAGATAAACCCTTTTCTAAACCTTCTTGTAGAAAAGACAATATCCTAGGAATCCTAACCTTACTCCATGAGTAACTCTTGGATTCGCACCAATGCAAATATTTACGCCATATTTTATGGTAAATTTTCCTGGTAACAGGTTTCCTCGCCTGTATTAAGGTATCAATTACTGACTCCGAAAATCCACGCTTTGATAAAATCAAGCGTTCAATCTCCATGCAGTCAGCCTCAGAGAAATTAGATTTTGATGTTTGAAAGGACCCTGAATCAGAAGGTCCTGTCTCAGAGGCAGAGACCAAGGTGGACAGGATGACATGTCCACTAGATCTGCATACCAGGTCCTGCGTGGCCACGCAGGCGCTATTAGAATCACCGATGCTCTCTCCTGTTTGATCCTGGCAATCACTCGAGGAAGCATCGGGAAGGGTGGAAACACATAAGCCATGTTGAAGGCCCAAGGTGCTGTCAGAGCATCTATCAGAACCGCTCCCGGGTCCCTGGACCTGGACCCGTAACAAGGAAGCTTGGCGTTCTGGCGAGACGCCATGAGATCCAGATCTGGTTTGCCCCAACGCCGAAGTATTTGGGCAAAGACCTCCGGATGAAGTTCCCACTCCCCCGGATGAAAAGTCTGGCGACTTAGAAAATCCGCCTCCCAGTTCTCCACGCCTGGGATGTGGATCGCTGATAGGTGGCAAGAGTGAGACTCTGCCCAGTGAATTATCTTTGAGACTTCCATCATCGCTAGGGAACTCCTTGTCCCTCCCTGATGGTTGATGTAAGCCACAGTCGTGATGTTGTCCGACTGAAACCTGATGAACCTCAGAGTTGCTAACTGAGGCCAAGCCAGAAGGGCATTGAAAACTGCTCTTAATTCCAGAATGTTTATGGGAAGGAGACTCTCCTCCTGAGTCCATGATCCCTGAGTCTTCAGGGAATTCCAGACAGCGCCCCAACCTAGCAGGCTGGCGTCTGTTGTTACAATCGTCCAATCTGGTCTGCTGAAGGGCATCCCCTTGGACAGATGTGGCCGAGAGAGCCACCATAGAAGAGAATTTCTGGTCTCTTGATCCAGATTCAGCATAGGGGACAAATCTGAGTAATCCCCATTCCACTGACTTAGCATGCACAATTGCAGTGGTCTTAGATGCAGGCGTGCAAAGGGTACTATGTCCATTGCCGCTACCATTAAGCCGATTACCTCCATGCATTGAGCCACTGACGGGTGTGGAATGGAATGAAGGACACGGCAAGCATTTAGGAGTTTTGTTAACCTGTCCTCTGTCAGGTAAATTTTCATTTCTACAGAATCTATAAGAGTCCCTAAGAAGGGAACTCTTGTAAGTGGCAATAGAGAACTCTTTTCTTCGTTCACCTTCCACCCATGTGACCTTAGAAATGCCAGTACTAACTCTGTATGAGACTTGGCAGTTTGGAAACTTGACGCTTGTATCAGAATGTCGTCTAGGTACGGAGCTACCGATATTCCTCGCGGTCTTAGTACCGCCAGAAGAGAACCCAGAACCTTTGTAAAGATTCTTGGAGCAGTAGCTAACCCGAAGGGAAGAGCTACAAACTGGTAATGCCTGTCTAGGAAGGCAAACCTTAGGTACCGGTAATGATCTTTGTGAATCGGTATGTGAAGGTAGGCATCCTTTAAATCCACTGTGGTCATGTACTGACCCTTTTGGATCATGGGTAAGATTGTCCGAATAGTTTCCATTTTGAATGATGGAACTCTTAGGAATTTGTTTAGGATCTTTAAATCCAAGATTGGTCTGAAGGTTCCTTCTTTCTTGGGAACCACAAACAGATTTGAGTAAAACCCTTGTCCGTGTTCCGACCGCGGAACCGGGTGGATCACTCCCATTAGTAAAAGATCTTGTACACAGCGTAGAAACGCCTCTTTCTTTATCTGGTTTGCTGACAACCTTGAAAGATGAAATCTCCCTTTTGGAGGAGAAGCTTTGAAGTCCAGAAGATATCCCTGAGATATGATCTCTAACGCCCAGGGATCCTGGACATCTCTTGCCCAAGCCTGGGCTAAGAGAGAAAGTCTGCCCCCCACTAGATCCGTTTCCGGATTGGGGGCCCTCACTTCATGCTGTCTTAGGGGCAGCAGCAGGTTTTCTGGCCTGCTTGCCCTTGTTCCAGGTCTGGTTAGGTTTCCAGCCCTGTCTGTAGCGAGCAACAGTTCCTTCCTGTTTTGGAGCGGAGGAAGTTGATGCTGCTCCTGCCTTGAAGTTACGAAAGGCACGAAAATTAGACTGTCTAGCCCTTGGTTTGGCTCTGTCTTGAGGCAGGGCATGGCCCTTACCTCCAGTAATGTCAGCGATAATTTCTTTCAAACCGGGCCCGAATGATGTCTGCCCTTTGAAAGGTATGTTAAGTAATTTAGATTTAGAAGTCACATCGGCTGACCAGGATTTAAGCCACAGCGCTCTGCGCGCCTGAATGGCGAATCCGGAGTTCTTAGCCGTAAGTTTAGTTAAGTGTACTACGGCATCAGAAATAAATGAATTAGCTAGCTTAAGGACTCTAAGCTTGTCTGTAATCTCATCCAACGTAGCTGAGCTAATGGTCTCTTCCAGAGACTCAAACCAGAATGCAGCCGCAGCCATGACAGGCGCAATGCATGCAAGGGGTTGCAATATAAAACCTTGTTGAACAAACATTTTCTTAAGGTAACCCTCTAACTTTTTATCCATTGGATCTGAAAAAGCACAGCTATCCTCCACCGGGATAGTGGTGCGCTTAGCCAAAGTAGAAACTGCTCCCTCCACCTTAGGGACCGTCTGCCATAAGTCCCGTGTGGTGGCGTCTATTGGAAACATTTTCCTAAATATAGGAGGGGGTGAGAAAGGCACACCGGGTCTGTCCCACTCCTTGTTAACAATTTCTGTAAGCCTTTTAGGTATAGGAAAAACGTCAGTACACGTCGGTACCGCAAAATATTTATCCAGCCTACATATTTTCTCTGGGATTGCAACCGTGTTACAATCATTCAGAGCCGCTAATACCTCCCCTAGTAACACACGGAGGTTCTCAAGCTTAAATTTAAAATTTGAAATGTCTGAATCCAGTTTATTTGGATCAGATCCGTCACCCACAGAATGAAGCTCTCCGTCTTCATGTTCTGCAAATTGTGACGCAGTATCAGACATGGCCCTATTATTATCAGCGCACTCTGTTCTCACCCCAGAGTGGTCGCGTTTACCCCTAAGTTCTGGCAATTTAGATAAAACTTCAGTCATAACATTAGCCATGTCTTGCAAAGTGATTTGTAAGGGCCGCCCTGATGTACTTGGCGCCACAATATCACGCACCTCCTGAGCGGGAGATGCAGGTACTGACACGTGAGGAGAGTTAGTCGGCATAACTTCCCCCTCGTTGTCTGGTGAAATTTTCTTGACATGTACAGATTGGCTTTTACTTAAAGTAGCATCAATGCAATTAGTACACAATTTTCTATTGGGCTCCACATTGGCCTTTGAACATATTGCACAAAGAGATTCCTCTGTGTCAGACATGTTTAAACAAACTAGCAATTAGACTAGCAAGCTTGGAAAATACTTTTCAAATAAATTTACAAGCAATATAAAAAACGTTACTGTGCCTTTAAGAAGCACACAAAACTGTCACAGTTGAAATAACAATGAACCGTATTAGTTATAGCAACCAAATTTTCACAGTAAATGCATTAAGTTAGCAAAGGATTGCACCCACTAGCAAATGGATGATTAACCCCTTAATACCAAAAAACGGATAACAATTAAAAATATAAACGTTTTTATCACAGTCAAAGCACAGTCTCACAGGTCTGCTGTGAGTGATTACCTCCCTCAAAACTAGTTTTGGAGACCCCTGAGCTCTGTAGAGACGTCCTGGATCATGCAGGGAGAAAAAGGAAGACTGTGACTAAATTTCTACTGCGCAATAAAGCGCCAAAATAGGCCCCTCCCACTCATAATACAACAGTGAGGAAGCTCAGTAAACTGATTTTATTCATAAACAAACAACAGCCATGTGGAAAAATAATGCCCATAAAATTTTTCACCAAGTACCTCAGAGAAAAAACGATTAACATGCCAGTAAACGTTTTAAATATAAAATTATGAAATGTTATTAAAAAGCCTGCTGCTAGTCGCTTTCACTGCAGAATAGGCTATAAGTTTTATGTATACAGTATTTTCTTAGTGAAGTGCCATTCCCCAGAAATACTTCAGTGTAAACATACATACATATCAGCCTGATACCAGTTGCTACTACTGCATTTAAGGCTGCACTTACATTACATCGGTATTAGCAGTATTTTCTCAGTCAATTCCATTCCTTAGAAAATAATATACTGCAACATACCTCCTTGCAGGTGAACCCTGCCCGCTGTCCCCTGTTCTGAAGTTACCTCGCTCCTCAGAATGGCCGAGAACAGCAAATGGATCTTAGTTACGTCCGCTAAGATCATACACAAACTCAGGTAGATTCTTCTTCTAATGCTGCCTGAGAAAAAACAACACACTCCGGTGCTGTTTAAAATAACAAACTTTTGATTGAAGAAATAAAAACTAAGTTTAACAACCACAGTCCTCTCACACGTCCTATCTATTAGTTAGGTGCAAGAGAATGACTGGGTATGACGTAGAGGGGAGGAGCTATATAGCAGCTCTGCTTGGGTGATCCTCTTGCACTTCCTGTTAGGGAGGAGTTATAATCCCATAAGTAATGGATGACCCGTGGACTGACTACACTTAACAGGAGAAATATATGTTTATTATTATATACATATATTTGTATGTGTTAATATGTGTATATATTAACTCATTCATATATATGTATATAAGCAATAACATATATTTGTTAAGAACACACAGTCCCTATAGACCGCAATGTAAAGGCACTTTTCAGTGCATTTTTTTTCTATCATCCCACACCCGCTCACTTTAACCCCTTATAACTGCTTCATGCAGTAATTTTTAAACAAAATTAAAGATGCTGAAATTTTTATTTTTAACAGGGATATGCACACTTAATTATGAGGGTAATTGTGGTACCTTTTTAAAATGACCCTGAGGTCAGAGAGTTACAGTAATTGCTACTGCAAGCTCTTGGTAGCAATAACCAGCCACTTGTAATAGTTGGTTATTTATCATGTACCTGTAAACGGGCAAATTTGCCCATTTACGGACATGCCATAAATTAGTGCTCCACTTGCAAACTTCAGCAATATATTGTATATAATGTACATATAACAATAAAGGCAATGTATATATCAACAGTTTTATGTGATACCCTAAACATGTGTATTAAATCACTGCTACATACTTTTCTTTAATTACATGTACACAGACACATTTTTTTCTTTTTATATTTATTATTTATCGTTTGGCTTTTATTCTTAGTTGTGAGGTGCCCAGACCCAAATGTCACCAATTCAGAAATGTGGCCAAGACGTGATGGTCGCTACAGATTAAATTCTATAGTTTATCTCAGGTGTAAGGATGGTTTCAACATGAATGGATCCAGTAAAACAACATGCCAACTCGATAGCAAATGGAGTCCGCCTTTACCTGAATGCCTGCGTAAGTTACAATATTGTTTATGTAGGTATATATATACTGTATATATATATATATATATATATATATATATATATATATAATTTTTTTTCCATGATGAGTTTAAATGGATTTAAAATGTATTTTACAATTCAGACAGATCATACAATTTTAAAAATATCACCAATTTACTTCTATTATCAAATTTGCTTCGCTCCCATGATATTCTTTGTTGAAGAGATACCTCGGTAGGACATTTGATAACAGCAGTAAATTAGAAAGTTGTTTGAAATTGCATGCTCTATCTGAATCATGAAAGAAGAATGCTGGGTTTCATGTTCCTTTAAGATCAAGTTCACTAATAGATATCACTTATGAGTGCTACATTCAATTATGGTATTGTAGTTGTATTATTCATTAATGTGAATTCCAACTTGTGTAATATAGGAGGTGATTACAATATATCGTTTTGATAATTATCAGTATGTTAATGGCTGCTGATGAGCCATTTTTAATGTAGACACAATTACAACCAGATATTTTTATTTATTAATTTATTGTCAGCACTTTTTTTCATTTATGTTTTTGGTGAAAAATGGCCCTCCACTTAAAGTGATGGTAAATTATAGCGTTTGTGAAATGCTAGGATTTACCATTTGAACAAATTTTGTTTGCAGCATTTGCCGCACTGAGCTGCTCAGGCAGTCCATGGCAGAACGCTACTTGGCTGAGAGGTGACGTTTCAACCTCTTAGCCAATAGCCGTGCATGAAATCCAGCTTGGCGCCGCAAAATGCAGGATTTTTCGTATGGCTATGGGCTGCCATGGGCTGCCTTAGCAGCTCAGAGCGGTACACTATAAACAAATAAAGGAGCTTTTAGCATGAAGTATTTTATACTTCATAAATGAAAGTCCCCTTTATTTGTTCCAATGTTAAATCCTAGCGTTTCAGCTGATATCATAGTCCTCTTTTACCCACCATCTTTCTTGCATTTTCTCTCATACATTTAATTAATTTTCATGTGCTTTCTGCTGCTACTTGGTGCACTTTCCTCCAACCTTTCTAAAGTGACATTTCCTAAGTGTATCCTTCTGTCATTCCTTCCTTGAGATATTCTATGTGACATATTCAAAGACTGATCAGTCTGTTCTATTATACTTGGACTGACCCTCCCTCCCCTTTGCCTAGTTTAAAAGATTCTCTAAGCGTGCTACCATCCTCTCCCCCAACACACCTGCACCCATGTCATTCAGGTGCAATCCATCCTTAATGTACAAATTGTACCCAATATATCCTATGCTCATTTGTTTGGTCTTAATTTCCCTATACTTATTATCTTGGTCTGTCTTCCAATTTTTGAACAATCAGAAAACGCTAATCAGGACTCTAGAAACTGCAGATTTTTTTTTTATCAATGTCAAGGTAATATTATGCTGGAACTTAAATTGATTTATTATTTAAAAAAAATATTATTTTCAAAATCATAAAAGATGATCTATGTTGATTTGTTCTAATCTATCTGGGATGCCTAACCTTTTCAAATTAACTCAAAGGGGAGTCAATATATTTTGTAAATGTATTTAACATAAATAGAAATAATAAAAATAACTTTAACATGCAACTCTTTTTAAATACAAATATCCACAGATGTACAAAGACGAGAAACAAATCTATTGGTCAGAAATGAGCCGTTTTAGTGAAGCATTTCTACTTTGATTATATAGAGAGTGAGAAGCTTTTTAAAAGCACTGAAGGACCTTTTCTGGTCAAAATTAGTTTCAATTTAACTATTCCAACTGAAGATAGTTTATGATTGTGGGATTCTGACTCAGGCCTCGATGTATAAAAGTGCTGCAAGGTGGCGATATGTTCAAAAGGGATCCGACTCGATTTAGAGAATGCCGGCGAAACATTCAAAAGTGCTGACATTACTTTTTAAAGGCAGCATTACTGAAAGTCATTTTACTATACATAGGTGGTTATTTACTATACATGGGTGGTTATGCTGGAGAAATATTCCAAGCAGTATCGGCACAGAGATTGGTGATGTAAATGAAAAGGATCCCTTTTAAATATATAGCACTGATCCTAATAAATATACCTATGTACCCCTAAACTAACATAACCCACCACCGCAAACTTACCCTACACTACTTAACCCCTATACCGCCAATAGCTCACCGCAATAAACTTTCTAACTTATTAACCCCTAAACCACCAGTAACCCACCGCAAAAAACTTTATAACCTATTAACGCTATACTTCTATAGTCCACCACAATAAACTTCCTAACCTATTAACCCCTATACCGCCAATATCCCACCACAATACATTTACTAACCAATCAACCTGTATGCCACCAGTAGTCAACCACAATACATTTCCTAACTCTTTAACCCGTATACCACCAATATCCCACTGCAACAAACTTCCTAACCTATTAACCCCTATACTGTCATAACCTCCCACCAAAAACTATCCCTACATTACTTGAACACTATGGGGTCATTAAAAGTTACTATAACAATAGCTCTTAGAAAGGCTTTTTGTAGATCATTGCCCTAAAGTAACTTATCTCTTTTTCTAAAAAAAAAAAATCAACCCCATTCTACAAAAAAGTAACCCCCACCCCCCAAAACAGAAACCTATCTCAAAAAACCTGCTCTAAAAATTGCCATGAAAAGTTGCATGTGCTAGGGCATTGCCCTAAAGTTGTTTCAGCTCCTTTGCCCACTAAAAAAAACCCTCTATCCTAAAAAAAGATTGTCTTGAAAATAGCATTTGGTTGGGCAGTGCCCTAAAATGAACATAGCTATTTTGCCCAATAACAAAAAAATACATATCCTAAAAAAAGATTGCCTTAAGGATGTATTTTTTGTAGGGCATTGCCCTAAAGTTCTGTTCTAAAAATAACATCCCAAAAACCCCAAAGTTTCTATTCGACCAACTTAACTCCGACAGTACTCCTCTTCTTTCTTCAGGGTGGTACTTTTCATCTTCATGCCAGTGATCCTCTTTCTCCATCTTCCAGCTTCTTCCATCTTCCATCCAATGCTTCTTTTCTTCTTTTCTTGCAGATGTCCTCTTCATGCGGTCATCGATTCTTAGTCCAATCAACCAATAGATTGAAAGCTTTTTCTATTGGTTGATTGGACTAAGAATTGAAAAATCAGCCAATAGAAATGCAAGGGCATGCCTATATAAGGAGGAACCTTGCATTTAAGCTTTAGTGTGCAGCGGTGACTGCATGAAGAGGATGTCATCAAGAAGATAAGAAGAAAAGAAGCATCGGATGGAAGATGGAAGAAGATGGAAGATGGAAAAAGAGGACAGCTGCCATGAAGATGAAGAGAACTGCCCCAGAGGAACAACGCCACGAAGAAATAAGTGGATCACCACCAGAGTCAAGTTGGGTGAGTAGAAGTTTTGGGGTTTAGAGTTAGGATTTTTTTTGGGTGTTTTTTGTTGGTGTTTTTTTAGTATAGGGTTATTTTGTTTGTTTTTTTAGCCATAGCTGAAATAACTTTATGGCAATGCCCTACAAAATGCCCTTCTGAAGGCAATCTTTTTTTAGGATAGGGATTTTTTTTTCGGTTACGTTTATTTTTTAGAATAGGGTTTTTTACTTTTTTTTATTGGGCAAAAGTGATATAAAGCAATGATAGATCAGAGCACAAATCAATAAATAGGCATAGAACCCTATAAAATCAGCATTAGTGTGTGTGTATAAAAGGTCAATGAGTTTCTGGACTCCTGACAGACCCTTGCATGCACTGATGTTTCTGGATTCTAAATCATGGGGAAAGAAAAAGAATTGTCAGTGGATCTGTGGGAAAAAGGTAGTTGAACTGTATAAAACAGGAAAGGGATATAAAAAGATATCCAAGGAATTGAAAATGCAAATCAGCAGTGTTCAAACTCTAATCAAGAAATGGAAAATGAGGTGTTCTGTTTGATAACAAATTGCATTCATCTTGCTATCAATTCTGACCAAATTTCCTGTGCCTTTGTAGCTCACACATCCCCAAAACATCAGTGATCCACCTTCGTGTTTCACACTTCACAGTAGGAATGGTGTACCTGTCATCATAGGCCTTGTTGACTCCTCTCCAAATGTAGAGTTTATGGTTGTGGCCAAAAAGCTCAATTTTGGTCTCATAACTCCAAATGACTTTGTGTCAGAAGGTTTGAGGCTTGTCTCTATGCTGTTTGGCATATTGTAAGCAGGATACTTTGTGGCATTTGCGTAGTAATGACTTTCTTCTGGCGACTCAACCATGCAACCCATCTTTCTTCAAGTGCCTCCTTATTGTGCATCTTGAAACAGCCACACCACATGTCCTGTATTTCACCTGAAGTTATTTGTGGGTTTGTCTTTGCATCCCGAACAATTTTCCAGGCAGTTGTGGCTGAAATTTTTGTTGGTCTACCTGACCGTGGTTTGGTCTCAACAGAACCCCTCATTTTCTACTTCTTTATTTAGTTATATAGTTTGAACACTGCTGATTTGCATTCTCAATTCATTGGATATCTTTTTATATCCCTTTCCTTTTTTATACAGTTTAACTACCTTTTCCCGCAGATCCTTTGACAATTCTTTCGCTTTCCCCATGACTCAGAATCCAGAATCGTCAGTGCAGCACTGGATGAAAGATGCAAGGGTCTGTCAGGAGTCCAGAAACTCATTGACCTTTTATAGACACACACTAATTATAAGAAAACAGATCACAGGTGAGGATGGTTACCTTTAATAGCCATTCAAACCCCTTTGTGTTAACTTGTGTGCATGTTATCAGGCCAAAATCACCAGGGTATGTAAACTTTTGATCAGGGTCATTTGGGTAGTTTCTGTTGTCATTATGATTTAAAAAGAGTAAACACAGTTGATTTATAATAAATGGCTTCAGCCAAACACTAACCATGAGTGAAAGAAAAGTTTTTCTGTTATCATTCATATTATCTGAAAAATGGCCAAGAAATCATAAATTCTGCCAGGGTATGTAAACTTATGAGCACAACTGTATACCTATAGTCTGTTGATAATTTAGTTTGATCATTTCAGCGTTCATGTCAAATATATGTTTTGAAAATGAAATGTTTTTATACATGTGTGCTGGGGATTGACCTTTAACTTCGAGAGAGGTTTTTGTAATGGTCACGTTTATTTTTCTGTATCACTATTGTTTTAAATTTGTATCATTGTCTTTTATGTTACCATTTTGTATAGGAACGCTATTAGACTTTTTATGTGCAATTAACTACTACAGGGGATTTCCACTATAATTACTGTGGGTGTTTTTTCCAGGCCCCATTTGGATTGGTTAGCATGTATCACAAATAAGTCACAGTTTTTAGCATACTATAGCTTGATGAAACAGTGCTGTGCCACTGAGAAACACGTAGCTATATGCTATATATGTTTTTTAACTTTTTTAATAAATGGTTTTAAACATCTGCTGCTGATCGTTATTATAACTTTTGAGCATTTGGTATTTGGTGCCTGACTGCACTAGCTTCACTTTGCCCACAGTGGTTTGAATACTGCCAGTTTAGAAATCTATATGGAACCTTTGCTGCTCTCCTAGGCGTATTCTATTTTGCTGTTAAGAGTGAGTCTGCCAGATGACTTTGAGGATCCGGCCTGCCTGTTTTGTACTGACTGGTGCTTTCTCTCTTGTGAGTAGGACTGAATCTGTGTGTCCGTTCATTACCCTTTGTTTGCTGGTCTACCCTATGAGGCGCCTTCTACTCTTTAAAGACATGATGTAGGTGTAGGCTTTCTGTCCGAGTAAGCTGGGCATTTCAGGGAAGTAACCTGCATTTTGATTGGGATACACCACCAGCAGGGCGATATATATTCCAATCTCTGAAGTTACAGGTTACGTGTAGGGTGTCGGCCATGTTTGTCATGCCACCTTTTCAGTGGCAAGACTTTACAGTGTGAGGCAGGTAGTGAATGTGTAATTACAGTTAAGTCACACAAGTATTATTTTACCGTGTTTGGTTTCAGTTAGTGCATTGTCTGTGCTGTGCATGAACAATTCAAATACGCCCCCACCCCCCGGGTGCTGAAAGTGCCGATAAGTGGCGTTGTCGGTGGACTTTTACAGAAGCCACAATCTCTATGTTTCCCATGGGAGACACATTGTCACTTATCGTCACATTGCGGGTCCGCCCCCTTTATTACAATATATTGACAGACCAACGGCCTGCGAGGCAGCTGAGGTCGGAAAGACAGTTTCTCATCAAACTGCCAATGCTTTGAATAATGGGACCTTATTGCTTAAATATTTAAAATAAATGGCATCAATATTTCTTATCAAATTCTTTACAAAGTTAATTTCAGTTTTTCTTATCTTTTTATTTTATTTATTTAAAAAAAAAAAGCTAGAAAATCTACATGGCAGGAGCCTAGACCATTCAGAAACAATATGTCTATAGGCCATTTCAGATAGAGATAATCATTCAATTTGCAATTTATTTTCTTTTTTTTTAATGTAATTTAGCATAATCCAGAACCAAGGCAATACAGCAAGCTGCACAGTGATTGATTAGTGCATATCTGTTCATTATTCATCACAGTGGCGGAAATAAGCTAAAGTGCTCAGGGAAGGAGCTATTCAAGGGTAATGCTTATGAACTGTTCTGAGTCAGCAAAACAGAGCAAATTTTGTGCTAGAATAGAAGTGGCATTTTAATGTTAATGTGGGGAGCAATAAACAATATCATGACTGCTCTAACTAGCATGCATATAACAAGTTAAAATGTTATAGGGTGCTCTTGAGCATAACCAGAAACTGTGCTAGAAGAATTAGCAAAACTAGAGAACTAGTGTAAACTGTAAGGGTTAAAAAAAATAATAACAGAAAACATCAAAAACATATGTAAAGCATTACACTCATATATGCACTATTTATTAAAAAATATCAGTTAAGGGGGGGGGGGGGGGAGTTAACCGCCAAGTAGAGTGGCCATGTTTGTAAGGAGCTCCGTTCTTTTTACAGCCTATTAAAACAACTTTTACATATAACTTGTTTGAAAACCTACCTAAATTTACCCTGCTACTGCAGACTACTGGGGAATCAAGATCCAGATGTTTTTTCCCTTCCAGGCTGTGGTCTGGTGTTACCAGTGAAGAGACACACCTACGGCCTGGCACGGCACTCTGAATATACCATCCAGACCTATTGCAGCCGTGTATCCATAGTACCCCGGAGGGTCGGGAGCCCCTCTCTGGAGTCTAAGCTGGTATGATTAACGCTGCTTATGGAAGAAGAGAACAGGGACTTGTTGCAGGCCAACATCCCGTGACTTCCGCGGCCTTTAGCAAACACTGCGGCTGTTTTGGTCATCCACCCAAGTGCTGGGCTGTTCCGGACTCGAGCCCTCACACGTCCCGACCTGGAAGAAGAAATACTCGGTCTGGGGACCGGTTCATGGAGATCAGATCATTGAGGCCTGTCAAGCCTGGGGAATTACAAAGTGGCACGAACGGCCGCCATATTGGCCTCATCTGCAATGCCTGCAACCTTAAAAGCAAACAGCCTCATAAAGTGCCAGATTTAAGTACCAACTGTACCTTAGAAAGGTTGGTGAAGTATATAGCTTCCACCCGGATTCCTGAGGCCCTCCTGATCTATATTCAAGGCCCCTGAGCCAACCATTTTTGACCTGAACTCCAGCCATCATCAGCACACAGAGGCATACCCAGCATATTGGTGAGATCCACACATTTATTACCGCTCGCAACACCAGCAGAGTTACCCACATACTAGCAAACAGGTGTATAATATGTATTAATACTTTCCCCTTCTGGTGAACCGCAGCCGTCCCACAGTCTCTCCCAAGGTCTGTGTGAATATATCAGGTGTGCTAGCTGGAGGCGCTGGTTCAGCTTGTATCAGTCGTTGGTATCTTCCTTTCCTTTCCTTCCTCAGTTGTATAAGTAGTGTATATTGCAGGTTACCGGCTCCTTCCCAATATGAAAAGACAATATCACAGATTCAGTAAAAAGCCAAATAAAGACAAACTTTTTTACTGAATCTGTGATATTGTCTTTTCATATTGGGAAGGAGCCGGTAACCTGCAATATACACTACTTATACAACTGAGGAAGGAAAGGAAAGGAAGATACCAACGACTGATACAAGCTGAACCAGCGCCTCCAGCTAGCACACCTGATTTACCCACATACTAGGCTAATATTTGCCACGCATCAATAATCCAACATCCCTAACCCAATCATCTTATAGTGCGGACTGTGTTTATTTCCTGCCCACCAGTTAAATCACTCCAAAACCTATAACAGGCCAAATCCCAGTCCCTTTAAGGAAATTGTACTCAGGACTTTTGAGAACTCTCTTCCCATTCTTTTGTGCATGTCAGGGGCCCTATTTTAGCACTACATAATTGAGTACTATTGATCTTGTGAGCCTCTGTGACCACCTCTCACCTCTCCTTTTCCCACCTGGGTCCCCCCAGGTGGGTCACCTCCACACTCCTTTTCCCCTTCCACTAGGTCGTATCCCCCTTCTCCCTGAGGTGAGGGAGCTGAGTCCTTGGGCACTTGTGTGACGCTTTCCGGGTAGAGATCTGGGAAGCACGCAATATTGTTATGTGACATGCAATCTGTGTTGTTATATGTTTCTCCCACTGTTGATGACTGTTCTGTTGTGATAGATAGAAATTGCTTGCACTCCTCTCTCCCGCCCCTTTTCTGCTCAGTAGGTCCCTGTGGGTCACTTCCCTAAAACCTTTTTCCCTCCCAACAAAGGGTAGTTTCCCCCGTCCCTGGGGGGCGAGTGGTGCAAGTAGGAGATCTTACAATACTGGTTCTATACTTTAGTCATTAGTCATTTTTTCTATGCAAATAATGTAGTGTATTTTGCTTCTGTGGCTTAACCTGTGTAACATTGTTTAACCTCCCATCAGTGTTTTGTGCGGTTGCTCTCAGACTCCCTCTTCTCTCACTCTTTTCTGCCCTGCTAGTCTGAGAGGGTCATATCCCCATTCCGTTTCCCCCAGGAAGGGAAGTAACACAGACTCCTGAAGGGAGTGGGAGATCGAGCCCTGCTGCCTAACTATCCAATACCCTTCATTCTCAGCAGTATCTCCTTGGCATACAGGACCTCTATACCCTTGTTTCTCACACCCTGCAATTTGGTCATCTCTACCCCTACTAGCCCAGCTCACAAAAATGCCTTAGTAACAAGTGACCCCCTTTAAATACCCCTTTAAATACTTCATGTAAGGTATTTAAAAAAAAACAAAAAAAAAAACCATGAAGTAGAGGTGCCGGCGAGATGCCATCCAGCCCCACTCTAAAGGTATATGTGTAATTTATATATATTTAAGCATTAGTAGACCTGATCTCACTGTTGAGTTAAAGTGAAAGTAAATTTTTAACATGTTCAACACATCTATCTATTATTTATAATTATATTTATGTTTTGCTATTTTTTTTTTTATTTCGTTCAAATCATACTTGATATTTTATTACTTTAATTTCCCTACCGTTATCCTCGTTGCTCCTCCCACCCTCCTCTTCCAGTATTTTCTATCCATTACGTATAGAGAGGTCACACCCGCTCTATACGTAGTCCAAATGAGTGTTCACGATACATGCAATGATTGCGCATGCGCGAATCGCCGATCCAGACTTCAATGCGCATGCAATTTTATCCAGAGAAAATTTTCAACGCCCATGCGTCAAACTATTTTGCAACATAGTACTCAATGAATACTTAGTAAAAAATACTTACTTTTAATTAGTATCGCTAATAATAGGCTCTTAGATATTGTCTGGGAGCAGCCGTCTCAAATGATTACTATTGTGGATGAAAAAGAAAAGTAGCTGTGCGCATGCGCAAATTGTGCACGCGCGACGGATACAATCTAGTTTTGCATAGATTTAGCGCATGCGCACTTGATTATATCGTAGTATGTCGTAGCTTCACGGCCGCCGATCGGCCAGAAAGTCAATTGGTGGATAAAAAAAACGTGACCAGGAAGTTCATTATGTTTTGAAAAACGGGTTGAATTGAAAATAACGAAATTATTAGTTTATATGCGGCGAAAAAGGTATTTATCTATTACTGTGAAAAAACTGATGAATGAAAGTCATATTATTTTGATGTTGCCTAGATAAATGTGCATAGCTGACCAAGGAACTTTACTTTTACTTTAACTGTGTGCATACCCTTAAATGATATTATAGCCCCTTATGAATTGTCCTGGGCTCAGGAAATATATTCAAGATGCCTCATTCTGCTAGGAAACACAACAAGGCCATTTCCAAATCCAAGAAAATGGTTTACGACTACTTTACCTAGCCTTTTAAAGCCAAACATGGAAGCTCAAGGAGAATTAAGAAACCTGGACTCACAGGATGAGGAGTCTCAGTCCAGTACGCACTCCACCATATCATCCCAACATTTCATCACAGAATCTACTCTTAAAAAAATGCTGGCTATGCAGACACGTTCAACAACCCAGAAAATTCAGCGCAGCCCCGCTGAGCTCAAGAAAGACATTTCAGAAATTGGAGAGAGAGTGGATGCGTTGAAGCGCAAACAGGATGACATTGCTGTTGATAAAACAAGCCTACTTTCATATTCAGAAACATTGGCTGATCAGATATTACAATTGGAGTTCAAGCTGGCGGGCGTGGAAGATCGGGCCAGACGCAACAATATATGTTTTAGAGGCATTCCAGAAAGTGTCTCTCAAGCAGAGCTACACGACTACTTGCAAGCACTATTAAGGGAGCTCGTGGGCTCCACTGAGGGTCTCACGAGTATCATGGAATGAGCCCACAGGGCACTCCGCTCGAGAAGTTGCACCAGATAAGCCAAGAGATATGATAGCATGCTTTCACAGTTTTCTATAGAAGGATAGACTGATGCAAGTGGCATTCAAGAAACCATCTCTCACTGAAATGTTTTAAGACATCCAACTGCTACCTGATTTGTCGGCCCATATGCTTCAACAACGCCAACAATTTCAGCATGTTACATTCACCCTTCGCAAAGCCAATATGAAATACAGGTGGGGTTACCCTACTAGACTTATTATCACCAAAGACAACAAAACGTTTGTGGCTTCATCCCTTCCTCAGGGACTCTATGTCCTCACATCCTGGGAGCTCTCCTCTGAGCCTACAACTTCACAAATGCCTACCCACCCTAGGCTACACGCATCTGCGCCAAAATGGAATGCTAAAGATCAGAGTCTAAAACGTCTTAGGATGCACCAACCCCAGGATCTCACCAGAACTCTACGGGACACTGCATGATCCCTTTATCCTGGGTCTACATCTTCAGTAAACTAATGCACCTATTGTAAAGTTTTCTTTTTGTATTAGGTTTAATGTTTATATTTATAATGTTGTTTAATATAGAGCGGGGCTGGCACTGTTGGACCTTACACCCTCTGCTTTTTGGCACTTTGTTCTCCCCCCCACTAAGAAGCCCACACTAGGGTTCCTTTGAGGTGGACTATTTCCACCACACCTTTTAGACTCTTTACTAGTGTCTCTATTAGCCCTTCCCATCACACTGTTCTCCCTTCCTCCTCCACCCTTGACTACCTAGACAAGACTCCACTCCCCAAACTAGACGGTAATTTAAAGAATTGATATGTCTACCCTAAGACTTCTAACCCACAATGCCAGATGCCTTAACTCCCTGCACAAACGCAGCTTACTACTGCACTCACTCAAACACCATAATCCTGATGTTGTTTTACTCCAGGAAACACATTGGTCACTGAATGAATGCCTTAGGTTTACCTCCAAGACATACACTGACATTGAATTTGCACCATTTTCTAAAAAAGAGGGACCACCATTTAATTCATAGGAGACTTGCTTATGAACCAATCCAAATCATTAAGGACCCCCAAGCAAGATATGTTATTCATATATGCAAATTGAATCATGTAGTCTATACACTAGCCTCAATTTAACTTAATAGACCAATTTAAATAGGGCTATTCTTTCTGGGGACTTCAACATGGTCTGGAATCATAGAGCAGACAGGAAAACCACCATTAAAGAAAAGGCTCATTCACCAGCTGAGCTACTGGTCCATAAGTTCCATCACTTAATGTCATGCTCCGGATATTATGACATCTGGAGGTCTATCCATCCCAGAGATCAAGATTACACACACTACTCACACCCACACAAACTATATGCCAGACTTAACTAGATCTTCTGCACAGCTGATATGCTAGATGTAGTTAAGCAAACCAATATCTCACTATGTGCTTGGTCTGACCATGACTGTGTCCAAGCTGACATCTTCTCGGGAAACAACTCACACACTAGGGCCCCTTGGTGCATGCCTCATGACCTCTTGTCAGGTGTCCCCTTTAGAGAAGGACTTTGCAGAGACATCACCCATTTCATACAGACCAATGACAATGGGGGGCCATGAAAGCTACCATCAGGGGACTCCTGATCAGAAAACAAGCACATCTCAGGAAACAAGATGGCCTTTCCCTGTCACAAGCCCATATAAAACTTAGATAATTGTAGGCAAAAAATCGTACTACTCTTTCCACATCTCTAGCACTCCAAATCACTGATGTCAAAAATCATATCTCTCAAATTGAACACCGCAGAACACAAATTTATTTAACTAAGTTGAAACAATTTTATTACTATAAAAGTAACAAAGTCGACACCTTACTGGCCAATAAAATTAGGAATAAAGTATTCATCATATTCGAGGCTCAGATTCAATCTTCAAACTTCCATCTCAAATTGGCAGGGAATTTGCTAATTTTTACTGTAATTTGTACAATCTAGAACACTTCGAAAAAACCCCAAGCAACACCCCAAAAAAGATATTCGCACATTCCTAGACTCACATAAACTCCCTACACTATCATGTAAACAGCATGACTCCTTAAACTCCCCATTTGCCCTCAAAGAACTCCAGCAAGTCATTAAAAATTCGAAATCATTTAAATCCCCAGGGCCGGATGGCTTTCCGGCACACTTCTATAAGACCTTTACACAAGAACTATCTCCCCTTCTGCTATACAATTTAGCGAGAGAGGAAGGTAACTTTAAAAATGAATTTTTAGAGGCCACCATCATAACCATCCCCAAACCTAACAACCCCTCACTATGCTACAGCTACAGGCCAATATCCCTCATAAATGCCGATATGTCTATAAAAAATGCCGCAATCTCTATGTCTATAAAAGTCATGGGCAGTTATCAGCTTTAAAGGGACAGTCTACACCAGAATTGTTATTGTTTTAAAAGATAGATAATCCCTTTAGTACCCATCCCCTAGTTATGCATAACCAACACAGTTATATAAATACACTTTTTACCTCTGTGATTATCTTGTATCTAAGCCTCTGCAAACTGCCCTCTTATTTCAGTTCTTTTGACAGACATGCAGTGCTGGCTCCTAGGAACTCCACATGCGTGAGCACAGTGTTATCTATATGACACACATGAACTAACACCCTCTAGTGGTGAAAAACTGTCAAAATGCCCTGAGAGAAGAGGCGGCCTTCAAGGGCTTAGAAATTAGCATATGAACCTCCTAGGTTTAGCTTTCAACTAAGAATACCATGAGAACAAAGCAAATTTGTGATAAAAGTAAATTGGAAAATTTTTAAAATTACAAACCCTATCTGAATCATGAAGGTTTATTTTGGACTAGACTGTCCCTTTAAGTATCTCCCATTTTATATGTATGTCTCAGAATTACACTACTCCTAATTAAAACCAATATGCAGAGTTTCACTATAGTCCACCTTACCATAGTAGTTTTATCCCTTCGCTACCTAGAATTTTAGAGAAAAACTGCCAAAATACAGAAGGATGTTTAGCATTTTTGCTATCACTTCATTTATACAGAACTAGAACCTTGTTTTTTATTTTCCTATCCAACTGATGTTCTCTGGGGTCCCTTTTGACATGCATGACTTTACAATTCATTTTTGACAATAAGAAGACCACTAATTTGAACTGCACGGCACACTTCTGAAATTCACGGCAGTGATGGGGTTAATTAGTAAGCTGGTAAGGGTAATAGCTAAGAAAAACAAAAACAGAAGACAGAGGGGCGCCTCATGTGTGCATCAGCAAATCAATGATGAATGGCATAAAATTCAAGCCGAATGGGTACTCACATTTGGTCCAAGTACCCATTCGGGTTGAATTTTGTTCTATTTATCATTGATTTGCTGATGCACACATGAGGTGCCCCTCTGTCTTCTGTTTTTTTTCTTAGCTACATCCAGACACGTCTGTGTGGAGGAGAACAGCCATTCCATTCTATCCTACAAGCACAGTTGGATCATCCATATAGTCTTTTTTCCTAATTGGGACATATTTTTGGGACTTCCACCACTTGATTCTATCAGACTATATGGTTAGATTTTATGGCATAGAGCATATATTTTATGTGTATATATAAGTCATATATTTCCATTTTTATTTTCCATTTTGTCATTTATCCATATATAGTATTATAGAGCGCCCCCTTACATTTTGTTGTATTGTGGTAAGGGTAATAGTATTTTAATGCAGGGATTACCCTCCCACCTAACACTTCCCACCTCCCTGATCCCTTCCAAACAGCTCTCTCCCCCTGCACACCCTTACTCCTGACCACCATCTTAGATACCAGAAGACAGTCTGCCAGTATTAAGTTTTAGTTTTTAATAAATAAATTACATTTATTTATTTTCTGCAGTGTAGGATGCCCCCTTACCCTTCCACCATCCTGATCCCTCCTAAACAGCTTTCTAACCCTCCTCCCTCTGTCTGTAATCTTAGACACCTGCAGCTATCTGCTAGTACAGAGTTTATAGATTTTTTATTTATTTATAATTTTATATTTTTTTCTGTAGTGTTCCCCTTCCCTCTGATTGCTAATGTAGGGTCCTCCCTCCCTTCCCTCCCTCTCCCATCTACACTTAATTTTCTGTAGCATAGGGTCCCACCCATACCTCCCCCACTGTGCCTCTCACCCACCTCCCTTTATCCCTCCCAAACATCCCACCGGTACAAATGGAGATTGTTACAGACAGTTACACAGACCTTGTAACTGTCTGTAATTATCTATTGATCAGGCAGCAGCGATCGTGCTCTGTTATCATATGAAGGCAGATGCCTGCAGCCCAGGAAGTGCAAGTCTCACTAGTCACTTGACATCCAAGACTGCTGGAGCTTCCTAAGGGTTGGATGTTTAAATATGTCATTCTTTGCCTTTCATCACAGGAGGTTGGCAGAGAAGTGTCGGAAGATTTGGACTAGTCGGTAGTACTCTTCGCAATTGGACTGGAGTTTTAAGTAGTCCTGTCAGCCTCTCAGTGAGAGCATGAGTGAAAGTTAGAGTCCGGAGATGCAGGGAGTGTCGTCTCTGCAAAACCATCCCGACTCAGATTAACAGCTCCATAAGCAATCAGCGTTGACGAGTTTCGCTGCCTGCTTTCTGCTCTCAAGTCCATATCAGGAGCGATGCTACTAACCAGTCACACTTGAAAGGCTGTATTCCTGTTCCACGGCATAGATTCTGGTAAGATCTTTTCATTTTTTTATACATGTATGATAATGCTAGAAGACAGGGTCACAGTGTGACTCCTTTTATCTGTATAGAATCAAGGGTTAATATCTCCTGAGGGGGATTATTGAACAGGGGGGAATAATCTTATATGTTTATTTGATTTTATACTGCTTTTATATGTGAGATGTTATGGGTTCATAGGCTGTTAGGGAATATACACGTTTCACTTTCACTTTGAGAGCCATGCAGCTTACAAGCTTGGCGCGCTTTTTCTCATAGCCGGGACAGTCCGGCATTGTGCACAATATGATCTTTCCCTCTTTCCTGACCGGGTGTCCATCAGAGAGAAGTCCTAACTCTCTGTTCTTTCTGGGTCATGGGAGGTGGTGAGTGCCACAGCCATTGGGATATAAAGGTGCAGTTTTTTTAAATAAAATAATGTTTTATTTCTATAGTTCTGTGGTTATTGCACTAGCGAGGTGATTGGTCTCATGGTGTCCAGCATGGACATCATTTTCTTTGCCAGGTTTCACCTCAGACTGTTGCAACTACGTATGCTGAAGCAGTGGATCATTCAGATCTGTCTCAACAGATTTCTCAGATTTCTGGACAACAGATCGAGAGAATCGATCTTTGGTGTTTTTGTCCGGATCACTTGTCCCAAGGGATGTCCGTCTCAAGACCATACTGGGTGATTGTGACTACAGTTGTTTGCGGAAATTTGCAAGAAGAAGATCTTATGACGTCTCATTACCAAGTTACCCAGATATTGGTCGAGGTACAGGGATACTCAGTCGGAGCTAAAATATGCATTAGCGGGGCCTTGGAGGTTTAATCTAATTTATCTTTTACGGCCATTACCACTACTACCTAGTGTAGTGGCTCGAATCAAGCAGGCGTCAGTGATACTGATTGCTCTGTCTTGGCTGCAAAGGATATGGTTCACGGACTAAAGGGGATGTTTTTATCTCCTCCGTGGAAGTTACCTTGTCGCAGGGATCTGCTGACCAAGGTCTCTTCGTTCATCATGGTTAATCGTTGCATCTATCATAAGTTGTGGAGGACCTACTTATTCTGTTCTCCAGGATGAACTGGAGAAGGGCTTTCTGCAAGTCCCCTGAGGGGACAGATTTCGGCCCTGTCTGTGTTACTGCACAAGAGGTTCGCTCAGCTTCCTGATGTGCAGTCACTTGTTAAGGCTCTGCTAGGTCAGACCTGTGTTTAGATTTATTGCTCCTCCTTGGAGTTTAAATCTTGTTCTTTAGGTTCTGCATGGGCTCCGTTGGAGCCTATGCATGAAGTAAACATTAAATGATTGTCTTGGAAGGTTCCTTTTCTACGGGCTATTGCTTCTGCGTGCAGAGTATCTGTGATTACTGCCTTGCAATGCATCCCTCCTTATCTGGCTTTTCATGCTGATAAGGCTGTTCTATGAACAAAGTAGGTTTTCTTCCTAAGGTTGTGTCAATTTGAAACATCAATCAAGAGATGAGGTTTGTGCCTTGAAGTCCTATCTTCAGACCACATAGGAATTTAGACAATATTTTTTTCTGTTTGTTCTTTTTCCGAGAAGCGTGGGGGTCAGAGGGCCTCTTCGACTTCCTTGTCTTTTTGGCTGAGGAGTGTCCTCTGTTTCGCATTGAGACAGCGTGACATAAGCCTCCTCTGAGGATTACGGCTCATTCAACTAGAGCTGTGGCCTCTTCTTGGGCTTTTAAGAACGAGGCTTCTATGGAGCAGATTCGTAAGGCGGCTACTTGGTCCTCTTTACATACTTTTGCAACATTTTACAAATTTGATGTTTTTGCTTTGGTGGAAGCAGCTTTTGGGAGAAAGGTTCTGCAGGCTGTGGTGCCCTCAGTATAGGGTCCGCCTCCTTTTACCCTCCCATTTTCCTCTAGAGCTTGGGTATTTGTTCCCACAAGTAATGAATGAAGCAGTGGACTCTCCTCCCAAGATGGAAAACATAAATTATGCTTACCTGATAATTTAATTTCCATCTGAGGGAGGAGAGTCCACTGCCCCCGCCCGTTTGCCCCGGTGGGCAGACCTAAATTTAATATTAACTTCTGGCACCATTTATACCCTGATAATTCTCCTGCTGTTCCTTGTTCTCTTGGCAGAATGACTGGGGGATGAGGGGAGTGGGAGAGGTATTTTAGCTTTTGGCTGGGGTGTCTTTGCCTCCTCCTGGTGGCCAGGTTCTTAATTCCCACAAGTAATGAATGAAGCAGTGGACTCTCCTCTTACAGATGGAAAAGAAATTATCAGGTAAGCATAACATGTTTTTAAGCAACTTTCCAAGTTACTTCTATAACTTAATTTGCTTTATTTTATTGGTATCCTCAGTTGAAAAACATACCTAGGTAGACTCAGGAGCAGCAATGCATTACTGGAAGCGAGCTGCTGATTGGTGGCTGCACACAAATGCCTCTTTTCATTGGTTCATTCATTTAGCTTCCAGTATGCCTAGCTGTACCTTCAACAAAGAATATCAAGATAATGAAGCAAATTTGATAATAGAAGTAAACTGGAAAATTGTTTAAAATTACATAATCTATCAGAATTATAAAATAAAAAATTCTGTTTTATGTCCCTTTAAACTTTAGAAAATTTTCAAGGCAGATCTTGCAGTCTGTACTGAAGTGTTTGATAGGTAGGAAAAACAATTACATTACATAATTTGTGTGATTTTGTTGTTGTCTCTTTTTTTCTAGCTGTAACCTGTCTTCGACCTACAAGTATTCTTAATGGATCATATACCCCAGTAAAGGATCGATACAACTATAAGGACACTGTCACATACAACTGCATAAACGATTTGACACTTGTTGGCAAGAACATTGTATCATGTGATAAAACAGGAAGCTGGAATTCAAGTGCACCGATATGTAAAGGTTAGGGATGTTCCATCTAAAAGTTTCTGTTCCATTCTAAATTACAAGTGTATTTATTATGTATTTGTTTTATTTTTTTGTGTTTTATTGATATATTCAATTATTTGTTGCTAACTTTCTAAATATGTTTTCTTGACTAATGTCTGCTTGTCAGTATATTCATTTAAAAAGTTGGGCCACTTTCTTCTTCCTTTGTGTTAGTGGATTACTTAAAGGGATATGAAACCCCAAAAATGTCCTTTTGTGATTCAGACAGAAATGGGCTGGCTCCTGATGTTATGTCCCTGCTTTTCAACAAAAGATACCAAGAGAATGAAGAAAAATTAGTAATAGATGTAGATGCAGAATATGAAAGAACGGTATCTGTTCACTTTATATTTGTCAAAGCAGAAGCATTAAAGTTATTTTAAACGGATTTATTTTACCTCCGTGTTTCAGTTTTGTTGGCAGAAGCCGGCCATGCCCTCTATACTGTCTTTTTTTCTACAAAACACAGGGAGAGCGGTAGAGCCAACAGGAAGCTGTGATGTCTATCCCATTGAAGGTTGAAGGTCTGCGCTCCAGGGCCTCGATCCGATATGCAGCGTCGCCCGCAAAAGCCGGCGACGCCAAATTTTGCGCTGGTTTGGTATCACATATACGGCGTAACCTAGAAGTTACGCTCGTATATTTCTACCTTCAGCCGTAGTTTTTTGGCCCATAGACAGGTATACCAAACCAGCGCAGTTTGGTATCCAATATACAGCGTATCGACTTACGTGGCGAAAATGGAGAAATCTTACTCCATTTTCACCTCGCCACAAATTGCAGGCGTAGTAAGCCTTACGCTGTCTATTTGAGCCCCGTAACGCCCTAAACTAGCTGCAAAATAAAACCTAGCGCATGCGCAATGTCTATCTACCTGTCAACCACGATCCCCCGCCGCAATCCCTAATAAAGTATGTAACCCCAAAACCGCCGCCACCTACATTAAATGTATAACCCCCAATGTGAGCCCCTACACCGCCGCCATCTACATTACCTACCCCCTAATGTGAGCCCCTACACCGCCGCCATCTACATTACCTACCCCCTAATGTGAGCCCCTACCCCGCCGTCATCTACATTACCTACCCCCTAATGTGAGCTCCTACCCCGCCGTCAGCTATATTAAAATTATTAACCCCTAATCTAATCCCCCTACCCTGCCGCCAGCTATATTAAAATTATTAACCCCTAATCTAATCCCCCTACCCCGCCGCCAGCTATATTAAAATTATTAACCCCTAATCTAATCCCCCTACCCCGCCGCCAGCTATATTAAAATTATTAACCCCTAATTTAATCCCCCTACACCGCCGCCAGCTAAATTAAATTAATTAACCCCTAATCAAATCCCCATATACCGCCGCCACCTATATTAAATTAATTAACCCCTAATCTAATCCCCCTATACCGCCGCCACCTATATTAAATTAATTAACCCCTAAAATACTAAATTATCCCTACCACTAAACCTAAGTCTAACCCTACAAATAGCCCTGAAAAGGGCTTTTTGCGTGGCATTGCCCCAAAGTAAACAGCTCTTTTGCCAGCCCTTAAAAGGGCTTTTTGCGGGGCTTTGCCCCAAAGTAATCAGCTCTTTTACCAGCCCTTAAAGGGGCTTTTGGCGGGGCATTGTCACAAAGTAATCAGCTCTTTTGCCTCTAATCTAAATCCCCCTACACCGCCGCCACCTATAATAAATGTATTACCCCCTAATCTAATCCCCCTACACCGCCGCCACCTATATTAACTATATTAACCCTAATTATATTAGGGTTAATATAGTTAATATAATTATTATATTATATATATTAACTATATTAACCCTAATTATATTAGGGTTAATATAGTTAATATAGTTATATTATATATATATATATATATATTAAGTATAATAACCCTATCTAACTCTAACACCCCTAACTAAATTCTTATTAAAATAAATCTAATTAATATTAATATTATTAATTAAAATATTCCTATTTAAATCTAAATACTTACCTATAAAATAAACCCTAAGATAGCTACAATATAATTAATAATTACATTATAGCTATTTTAGGATTTATATTTATTTTACCGGTAACTATTTATTTTAACTAGGTACAATAGCTATTAAATAGTTAATAACTATTTAATATCTACCTAGTTAAAATAATTACCAATTTACCTGTAAAATAAATCCTAACCTAAGTTACAAATACACCTACACTATCAATAAATTAAATAAACTACAAATATCTAAACTAAAATACAATTAAATACACTAAATTACAAAAAAAACAAAACACTAAGGCCTAGATTTGGAGTTCGGCGGTAGCCGTCAAAACCAGCGTTAGAGGCTCCTAACGCTGGTTTTGGCCGCCCGCTGGTATTTGGAGTCAGTGATTAAAGGGTCTAACGCTCACTTTTCAGCCGCGACTTTTCCATACCGCAGATCCCCTTACGTCTATTGCGTATCCTATCTTTTCAATGGGATCTTCCTAACGCCGGTATTTAGAGTCGTTTCTGAAGTGAGCGTTAGAGCTCTAACGACAAAACTCCAGCCGCCTGAAAATAGCAGGAGTTAAGAGCTTTCTGGCTAACGCCGGTTCATAAAGCTCTTAACTACTGTACCCTAAAGTACACTAACACCCATAAACTACCTATGTACCCCTAAACCGAGCTCCCCCCACATCGCCGCCACTCGATTTAAATTTTTTAACCCCTAATCTGCCGACCGCCACCTACGTTATACTTATGTACCCCTAATCTGCTGCCCCTAACCCCGCCGACCCCTGTATTACATTTATTAACCCCTAACCTGCCCCCCACAACGTCGCCGCCACCTACGTTATCCCTATGTACCCCTAATCTGCTGCCCCTAACACCGCCGAACCCTATATTATATTTATTAACCCCTAATCTGCCCCCCTCAACGTCGCCGACACCTGCCTACACTTATTAACCCCTAATCTGCCGAGCGGACCACACCGCTACTATAATAAAGTTATTAACCCCTAACCCGCCTCACTAACCCTATCATAAATAGTATTAACCCCTAATCTGCCCTCCCTAACATCGCCGACACCTACCTTCAATTATTAACCCCTAATCTGACGACCGGAGCTCATCGCTACTATAATAAATGGATTAACCCCTAAAGCTAAGTCTAACCCTAACACTAACACCCCCCTAACTTAAATATAATTTACATCTAACGAAATTAATTAACTCTTATTAAATAAATTATTCCTATTTAAAGCTAAATACTTACCTGTAAAATAAATCCTAATATAGCTACAATATAAATTATAATTATATTATAGCTATTTTAGGATTAATATTTATTTTACAGGCAACTTTGTAATTATTTTAACCAGGTACAATAGCTATTAAATAGTTAAGAACTATTTAATAGTTACCTAGTTAAAATAATTACAAAATTACCTGTAAAATAAATCCTAACCTAAGATATAATTAAACCTAACACTACCCTATCAATACATTAATTAAATAAACTACCTACAATTACCTACAATTAACCTAACACTACACTATCAATAAATTAATTAAACACAATTCCTACAAATAAATACAATTAAATAAACTTGCTAAAGTACAAAAAATAAAAAAGAACTAAGTTACAAAAAATAAAAAAATATTTACAAACATAAGAAAAATATTTCAACAATTTTAAACTAATTACACCTACTCTAAGCCCCCTAATAAAATAACAAAGACCCCCAAAATAAAAAATTCCCTACCCTATTCTAAATTAAAAAAGTTACAAGCTCTTTTACCTTACCAGCCCTGAACAGGGCCCTTTGCGGGGCATGCCCCAAGAATTTCAGCTCTTTTGCCTGTAAAAAAAAACATAACATACCCCCCCCCCAACATTACAACCCACCACCCACATACCCCTAATCTAACCCAAACCCCCCTTAAAGAAACCTAACACTAAGCTCCTGAAGATCTTCCTACCTTGTCTTCACCATCCAGGTATCACCGATCCGTCCTGGCTCCAACATCTTCATCCAACCCAAGCGGGGGTTGGCGATCCATCATCCGGTGGCTGAAGAGGTCCAGAAGAGGCTCCAAAGTCTTCCTCCTATCCGGCAAGAAGAGGACATCTGGACCGGCAAACATCTTCTCCAAGCGGCATCTTCGATCTTCTTCCATCCGGTGCGGAGCGGGTCCATCTTGAAGCAGGCGACGCGGATCCATCCTCTTCTTCCGTTGTCTCCCGACTAATGACGGTTCCTTTAAGGGACGTCATCCAAGATGGCGTCCCTCGAATTCCGATTGGCTGTTAGGATTCTATCAGCCAATCGGAATTAAGGTAGGAATTTTCTGATTGGCTGATGGAATCAGCCAATCAGAATCAAGTTCAATCCGATTGGCTGATCCAATCAGCCAATCAGATTGAGCTCGCATTCTATTGGCTGATCGGAACAGCCAATAGAATGCGAGCTCAATCTGATTGGCTGATTGGATCAGCCAATCGGATTGAACTTGATTCTGATTGGCTGATTCCATCAGCCAATCAGAAAATTCCTACCTTAATTCCGATTGGCTGATAGAATCCTATCAGCCAATCGGAATTCGAGGGACGCCATCTTGGATGACGTCCCTTAAAGGAACAGTCATTCGTCGTTCAGTCGTCGGGCCGGATGGATGTTCCGCGCTGGAGGTCTTCAGGATCCTGCCGCTTCGCTCCGGATGGAAGACCATAGAAGATGCCGCCTGGATGATGACTTCAATCGGATGGAAGATCCTCTTCTGCCCCGCTTGGATGAAGACTTTGACCGGATCATGGACCTCTTCAGCCCCCCGCTTGGGCTTGGATCAGGACATCGGAGGAGCTCTTCAGGACGGATCGGTGAACCTGGTATGGTGAAGATAAGGTAGGAAGATCTTCAGGGGCTTAGTGTTAGGTTTCTTTAAGGGGGGTTTGGGTTAGATTAGGGGTATGTGGGTGGTGGGTTGTAATGTTGGGGGGGGGGGGGTATTGTATTTATTCTTTTACAGGCAAAAGAGCTGAAAATCTTGGGGCATGCCCCGCAAAGGGCCCTGTTCAGGGCTGGTAAGGTAAAAGAGCTTGTAACTTTTTTAATTTAGAATAGGGTAGGGAATTTTTTATTTTGGGAGTCTTTGTTATTTTATTAGGGGGCTTAGAGTAGGTGTAATTAGTTTAAAATTGTTGTAATATTTTTCTTATGTTTGTAAATATTTTTTTATTTTTTGTAACTTAGTTCTTTTTTATTTTTTGTACTTTAGTTAGTTTATTTCATTGTAGTTATTTGTAGATATTGTATTTAATTAATGTATTGATAGTGTAGTGTTAGGTTTAATTGTAGGTAATTGTAGGTATTTTATTTAATTAATTTAATGATAGTGTAGTGTTAGGTTTAATTATATCTTAGGTTAGGATTTATTTTACAGGTAAATTTGTTATTATTTTAACTAGGTAACTATTAAATAGTTCTTAACTATTTAATAGCTATTGTACCTGGTTAAAATAATTACAAAGTTGCCTGTAAAATAAATATTAATCCTAAAATAGCTACAATGTAATTATAATTTATATTGTAGCTATATTAGGATTTATTTTACAGGTAAGTATTTAGCTTTAAATAGGAATAAGTTATTTAATAAGAGTTAATTTATTTCGTTAGATGTAAATTATATTTAAGTTAGGGGGGTGTTAGTGTTAGGGTTAGACTTAGCTTTAGGGGTTAATCCATTTATTATAGTAGCGGTGAGGTCCGCTCAGCAGATTAGGGGTTAATAATTGAAGGTAGGTGTCGGCGATGTTAGGGAGGGCAGATTAGGGGTTAATACTATTTATGATAGGGTTAGTGAGGCGGATTAGGGGTTAATAACTTTATTATAGTAGCGCTCAGGTCCACTCGGCAGATTAGGGGTTAATAAGTGTAGGCAGGTGTCGGCGACGTTGTGGGGGGCAGATTAGGGGTTAATAAATATAATATAGGGGTCGGCGATGTTAGGGCAGCAGATTAGGGGTACATAGGGATAACGTAGGTTGCGGCGGTTTACGGAGCGGCAGATTAGGGGTTAATAATAATATGCAGGGGTCAGCAATAGCGGGGGCGGCAGATTAGGGGTTAATAAGTGTAAGGTTAGGGGTGTTTAGACTCGGGGTACATGTTAGGGTGTTAGGTGCAGACGTAGGAAGTGTTTCCCCATAGGAAACAATGGGGCTGCGTTTTTCAGCTCAAACAGTCCCATTGTTTCCTATGGGAGAATCGTGCACAAGCACGTTTTTGAGGCTGGCCGCGTCCGTAAGCAACTCTGGTATCGAGAGTTGCATTTGCGGTAAAAATGCTCTACGCTCCTTTTTTGGAGCCTAACGCAGCATTTGTTTGAACTCTCGATACCAGAGTTAATTTTATGGTGCGGCCAGAAAAAAACCCGCGGAGCGTTAACAGCCCTTCTACCGCCAAACTCCAAATCTAGGCCTAAATTACAAAAAATAAAAAAAGATTACAAGAATGTTAAGCTAATTACACCTATTCTAAGCCCCCTAATAAAATAATAAAGCCCCCCAAAATAAAAAAATGCCCTACGCTATTCTAAATTAAAAATTAACCAGCTCTTTTACCAGCCCTTAAAAGGGTTTTTTGTGGGGCATGCCCCAAAGTAATCAGCTCTTTTGCCTGTAAAAAAAACCACAATACCACCCCCCAACATTAAAACCCACCACCCACATACCCCTACTCCAAACCCACCCAAACTCCCCTTAAAAAACCTAACACTAAGCCGCAGAAGATCTCCCTACTTTGAGTCGTCTTCACCCAGCCGGGCCGAACTCTTCATCCAATCCGGGCAATGTCTTCATCCAAGCGGCAAAGAAGAAGTCTTCCATCTGGCGATGTCTTCATCCAAGCGGCAAAGAAGAAGTGTTCCATCCGGCGATGTCTTCATCCAAGCGGCAAAGAAGAGGTCCTCCATCGGGGCAAAGTTTTCCTCCAAGCGGCATCTTCAATCTTCTTTCTTCGGACCTCCGACGCGGAACATCCAGCTGGCCCGACGACTGAAAGACGAATGAAGTTTCCTTTAAATGACGTCATCCAAGATGGCGTCCGTCGAATTCCAATTGGCTGATAGGATTCTATCAGCCAATCGGAATTAAGGTAAGAAAATCTGATTGGCTGATTAAATCAGCCAATCAGATTCAAGTTCAATCCAATTGGCTGATCCAATCAGCCAATCAGATTGAGCTTGCATTCTATTGGCTGCTTCGATCAGCCAATAGAATGCAAGCTCAATCTGATTGGCTGATTGGATCAGCCAATCGGAATGAACTTGAATCTGATTGGCTGATTCCATCAGCCAATCAGAATTTTCCTACCTTAATTCCGATTGGCTGATAGAATCCTATCAGCCAATCGGAATTCGAGGGACGCCATCTTGGATGACGTCCCTTAAAGGAACCGTCATTCATCGGGAAGTCGTCGGCCAGGATGGATGTTCCGCGTCGGCGGGATGAAGATGGATCCGGAAGAAAGAAGATTGAAGATGCCGCTTAATAGAAGACTTCAGCCCGATGATGGACCTCTTCAGCGCCCGCTTGGATCAAGACTTCAGCCCGATGATGGACCTCTTCAGCCCGATGATGGACTTCTTCAGCCCCCGCTTGGGCTTGGATGAAGACTTCGGAGGCTCCTCTGGACGGATCGGTGATACCCGGCGTGGTGAAGATAAGGTAGGGAGATCTTCAGGGGTTTAGTGTTTATTTAGGTTTATTTAAGGGGGGTTTGGGTTAGATTAGGGGTATGTGGGTGGTGGGTTGTAATGTTGGGGGGTATTGTATGGTTTTTTTTTTACAGGCAAAAGAGCTGAATTCTTTGGGGCATGCCCCGCAAAAGGCCCTTTTAAGGGTTGGTAAGGTAAAAGAGCTTTTCTATTTGTATTTTAGAATAGGGTAAGGCATTTTTTTATTTTGGGGGGCTTTGTTATTTTATTAGGGGGCTTAGAGTAGGTGTAATTAGCTTAAAATTGTTGTAATCTTTTTCTAATGTTTGTAAATTATTTTTTTATTTTTTGTAACAGTTCTTTTTTTATTTTTTGTACTTTAGTTAGTTTATTTAAATGTATTTATCTGTAAGTATTTGTATGTAATTAATTTATTGATAGTGTAGTGTTAGGTTTAATTGTAGATAATTGTAGGTATTTTATTTCATTTATTTATTGATAGTGTAGTGCTAGGTTTAATTGTAACTTAGGTTAGGATTTATTTTACAGGTAATTTTGTAATTATTTTAACTAGGTAGCTATTAAATAGTTATAAACTATTTAATAGCTATTGTACCTGGTTAAAATAAATACAAAGTTGACTGTAAAATAAATATTAATCCTAAAATAGCTATAATATAATTATAATTTATATTGTAGCTATATTAGGGTTTATTTTACAGGTAAGTATTTAGCTTTAATTAGGATTAATTTATTTAATAAGAGTTAATTTATTTCTTTAGATAAAAATTATATTTAACTTAGGGGGGTGTTAGTGTTAGGGTTAGACTTAGCTTTAGGGGTTAATAAATTTAATAGAGTAGCGGTGAGGTCCGGTCGGCAGATTAGGGGTTAATACTTGAAGTTAGGTGTCGGTGATGTTAGGGAGGGCAGATTAGGGGTTAATACTATTTATTATAGGGTTAGTGAGGCGGATTAGGGGTTAATAACTTTATTATAGTAGCGGTGAGGTCCGGTCGGCAGATTAGGGGTTAATAAGTGTAGGTAGGTGGTGGCGACGTTGGGGGCGGCAGATTAGGGGTTAATAAATATAATATAGGGGTCGGCGGTGTTAGGGGCAGCAGATTAGGGGTACATAGGGATAACGTAGGTGGCGGTGGTGTACGGAGCGGCAGATTAGGGGTTAAAAAAAATATGCAGGGGTCAGCGATAGCGGGGCGGCAGATTAGGGGTTAATAAGTGTAAGGTTAGGGGTGTTTAGACTCGGGGTACATGTTAGGGTGTTAGGTGCAGACTTAGGAAGTGTTTTCCCATAGGAAACAATGGGGCTGCGTTAGGAGCTGAACGCTGCTTTTTTGCAGGTGTTAGGTTTTTTTTCAGCTCAAACGGCCCCATTGTTTCCTATGGGGGAATCGTGCACAAGCACGTTTTTGAAGCTGGCCGCGTCCGTAAGCACCGCTGGTATTGAGAGTTGCAGTGGCGGTAAATTATGCTATACGCTCCCTTTTTGGAGCCTAACGCAGCCCTTTTGTGAACTCTAAATACCAGCGGTATTTAAAAGGTGCGGGAGAAAAAAAGCACGCGTAGCTAACGCACCCCTTTGGCCGCAGAACTCTAAATCTAGCAGTTAGGGTTTATTTTATAGGTAAGTATTTAGATTTAAATAGGAATATTTTAATTAATAATATTAATATTAATTAGATTTATTTTAATAAGAATTTAGTTAGGGGTGTTAGAGTTAGATAGGGTTATTATACTTAATATATATATATAATATAATAACTATATTAACTATATTAACCCTAATATAATTAGGGTTAATATAGTTAATATATATAATATAATAACTATATTAACTATATTAACCCTAATATAATTAGGGTTAATATAGTTAATATAGGTGGCGGCGGTGTAGGGGGATTAGATTAGGGGGTAATACATTTATTATAGGTGGCGGCGGTGTAGGGGGATTTAGATTAGAGGCAAAAGAGCTGATTACTTTGTGACAATGCCCCGCCAAAAGCCCTTTTAAGGGCTGGTAAAAGAGCTGATTACTTTGGGGCAAAGCCCTGCAAAAAGCCCTTTTAAGGGCTGGCAATAGAGTTGTTTACTTTGGGGCAATGCCACGCAAAAAGCCCTTTTCAGGGCTATTTGTAGGGTTAGACTTAGGTTTAGTGGTAGGGATAGTTTAGTATTTTAGGGGTTAATTAATTTAATATAGGTGGCGGCGGTATAGGGGGATTAGATTAGGGGTTAATTAATTTAATATAGGTGGCGGTATAGGGGGATTAGATTAGGGGTTCATTAATTTAATTTAGCTGGCGGTGGTGTAGGGGGATTAGATTAGGGGTTAATAATTTTAATATAGCTCGCGGCGGGGTAGGGGGATTATATTAGGGGTTAATAATTTTAATATAGCTGGCGGCGGGGTAGGGGGAATAGATTAGGGGTTAATAATTTTAATATAGCTGGCGGCAGGGTAGGAGCTCACATTAGGGGATAGTTAATGTAGGTGGCGGCGGGGTAGGGGTTCACATTAGGGGGTAGGTAATGTAGGTGGCGGTGGGGTAGGAGCTCACATTAGGGGGTAGTTAATGTAGCTGGCGGCGGGGTAGGAGCTCACATTAGGGGGTAGTTAATGTAGCTGGGCGGGGTAGGAGCTCACATTAGGGGGTAGTTAATGTAGCTGGCGGCGGGGTAGAAGCTCACATTAGGGGGTAGTTAATGTAGGTGGCGGCGGTGTAAGGGGCTCACATTAGGGGGTAGTTAATGTAGGTGGCGGCGGGTCCGGGCGCGGCGGTTTAGTGGTTAATAACTTTATTAGGTGCGGCGGGGTCCGGGAGCGGCGGTATAGGGGTTAGTACATTTTTTTATTATTAGGAGAGTGAGGGGGGATAGCGGATAGAGGGGTATACGTGTCGGGCTATGTTTGGGAGGCGTGTTAGACAGTATGAGAGATTTTATAACTTAGGGGCATATGTATCAAGCTCCGTATGGAGCTTGATGCCCCATGTTTCTGGCGAATCATCAGACTCGCCAGAAACAGCAGTTATGAAGCAGCGGTCAAGACCACTGCTCCATAACCCTGTCTACCTGCTCTGAGCAGACGGACAGACATCGCAACAATACAACCCGATTGAGTACGATCGGGTTGATTGACACCCCCTGCTGGTGGCCCATTGGCCGCGAGTCTGCAGGGGGCGGCGTTGCACCAGCAGCTCTTGTGAGCTGCTGGTGCAATGATGAATACGGCGAGTGTTATGCTCGCCGTATTCAGCGAAGTCTGGCGGACCTGATCCGCACTGGCGGATCAGGTCCGCCAGACTTTCATAACTAGAGGCCATTGTCAGGTTTTCTAGGCGCCGGCAGTTTCTAAAGTGCTGTAAGTCACTGGCGACTCCAGAAATTTGTACTTACGCAGATTTCTGGACATCGCTGTTTTATCCGACTTACGGCACTTTAGCAATTGCCGGCGGGGTCTATTGGATAGCTCAAGTTGCGAGCTGAAACTACGGGTGGCGGGGGTTCCCTTGCTTGCGCCGCAAACTACGATCTATATCGGATCGCGCCCCAAGTAGGGTTGCCACCTCAGCCATGTTTTCCTGGACACTTATGAGTTATACATGCTGCAGGGTCTGCAGATAGGAACATGATTTTGAACCCTGGACAGCACACAGATAGTGACACTGAACAGAACTATTCATGTTCCCCTCTGCACACCCTGTAGCATGTATAACTCATAAGTGTCCAGGAAAACATGGCTGAGGTGGCAATCCTAGCTCCAAGCCTGTGCTATAGAGGCAAAGGGCTTCATTTATGAATCAGCAAATGCTGCTTGGAAGGTTAATTGTTTCAGGCTCGCTTGTGTTCCAAGTTCCTGAGCTGAATTTGAACAGATTGGTGATTGGCCCCTTTAACATGTTTTCAATTTCCAGAGCTGTATTTGTAATGTTTTTATATTAGAGAATACAATTTCTTTCATGTAATTGGCAAGAGTCCATGAGCTAGTGACATATAGGATATACAATCCTACCAGGAGGGGCAAAGTTTCCCAAACCTCAAATGCCTATAAATACACCCCTCACCACACCCACAATTCAGTTTTACAAAATTTGCCTCCTATGGAGGTGGTGAAGTAAGTTTGTGCTAAGATTTCTACGTTGATATGCGCTTGTCAGTATTGTTGAAGCCCGATTCCTCTCAGAGTACAGTGAATGTCAGAGGGACGTGAAGGGAGTATCACTTATTTGAATACAATGATTTCCCTAACGGGGGTCTATTTCATAGGTTCCCTGTTATCGGTCGTAGAGATTCATCTCCTACCTCCATTTTCAGATCGACGATATACTCTCAATTTACCATTACCTCTACTAATAACTGTTTTAGTACTGGTTTGGCTATCTGCTATATGTAGATGGGTGTCTTTGGGTAAGTATGTTTTTTATTACTTAAGACACCTCAGCTATGGTTTGGCACTTTATGCATTTATATAAAGTTCTAAATATATGTATTGTACTTATATTTGCCATGAGTCAGGTTCATGTATTTCCTTCAGCAGACATATTTGGGGAATTTAAACATTTTAAGAAATTTATTTCTTACCTGGGGTTTAGTCTTTTTTTCAATTGACTACTTCTTGCTATTGCGGGTATTAGGCCTGCGGGTGCGTCAAATGCTAAAAAAAAAAGACGTTTATGACGCAACTTCGTCATTTCCAGCGTCATACGTGATGCCGAGACCTTTCACACGGTGGCGTCATTAGTGATGCGAGTGTGTCATTTCCAGGTTATTTTTGGCGCCAAAAAAGTTTATGCTACGTTGTGCGTCATACTTGGCGCCAAATTTTTTTTATTATTTCAATACCCCTTGTATGTTTGCCTCTTGCTTTTTGCTTTCAGAGGCCTATGCTATTGCATTTTTTCCCATTCCTGAAACTGTCATATAAGGAAATAGATCATTTTGCTTTATATGTTGTTTTTTCCCTTACATTGTGCAAGATGTCCCAATCTGATCCTGCCTCAGAAGTTTCTGCTGGAACATTGCTGCCTGACATCGGTTCTACCAAAGCTAAGTGCATTTGTTGTAAAATTGTAGAAATTATTCCACCGAATGTCATTTGTAATAGTTGTCATGATAAACTTTTACATGCAGATAGTGTTTCCATCAGTAATAGTACATTGCTAGTTGCAGTTCCTTCAACTTCTAATGTGCATGATATACCTGTAAATTTTAAAGAATTTGTTTCTGATTCTATTATGAAGGCTTTGTCTGCATTTCCACCTTCTAATAAACGTTAAAGGTCTTTTAAAACTTCTCATTTAGCTGATGAAATTTCAAATGACCAACAACATAATAATTTATCCTCTTCTGATGAGGATCTATCTGATTCAGAAAATCCTTCCTCAGACATTGACACTGACAAATCTACTTATTTATTTAAAATAGAGTATATGCGTTCTTTATTAAAAGAAGTGTTAATTACTTTGGATATTGAGGTAACCAGTCCTATTGACGTTCAGTCTAATAAACATTTAAATGCTGTTTTTAAACCTCCTGTGGTTTCTCCAGGGGGTTTTGCCAATCTTGAGGCTATTTCTGATATGATTTCTAGGGAATGGAATAAGCCAGGTACTTCTTTTATTCCTTCTTCAAGGTTTAAAAAATTGTATCCTTTACCAGCAAAATCTATACAATTTTGGGAAAAAATCCCCAAAGTTGATGGGGCTATTTCTACTCTTGCTAAACGTACCACTATTCCTATGGAAGATAATACTTCCTTTAAGGATCCTTTAGATAGGAAGCTTGAATCTTATCTACGGAAGGCCTATTTATATTCAGGTCATCTTCTCAGACCTGCTATTTCTTTGGCTGATGTTGCGGGTGCATCAACTTTCTGGTTGGAAAATTTAGCGCAACATGAATTGGATTCTGACATATCGAGCGTTATTCGGTTACTGCAACATGCTAATCATTTTATTTGTGATGCCATTTTTGATATTATCAAAATTGAAGTTAGATCCATGTCTTTAGCTGTATTAGCTAGAAGAACTTTATGGCTTAAGTCTTGGAGTGCTGATATGACATCTAAATCTAGATTACTATCTTTTTCTTTCCAAGGTAATAATTTATTTGGTTCTCAGTTGGATTCTATTATTTCAACTATCACTGGGGGAAAAGGAGTTTTTTTGCCTCAGGATAAAAAACCTAAGGGTAAATCTAAGGCTTCTAACCGTTTTCGTTCCTTTCGTCAGAATAAGGAACAAAAACTTAATCCTCCCCCAAGGAATCTGCTTCCAATTGGAAGCCTTCCTCAAATTGGAATAAATCCAAACCATTTAGGAAACCAAAGTAAGCCCCTAAATCCGCATGAAGGTGCGGCCCTCATTCCAGCTCAGCTAGTAGGGGGCAGATTAAGGTTTTTCAAGGATTTTTGGATAAAATCTGTCCAAAATCATTGGATTCAGAGCATTGTCTCTCAGGGGTATTGAATAGGATTCAAAGTAAGACCTCCTGTGAGAAGATTTTTTCTCTCACGCATCCCTGTAAATCCAGTAAAAGCTCAGGCTTTTCTGAAGTGTGTTTCAGACCTGGAGTCCTCAGGGGTAATCATGCCAGTTCCTCCTCAGGAACAAGGTTTGGGGTTTTATTCAAACCTATTCATTGTACCAAAGAAAGAAAATTTATTCAGACCAGTTCTGGATCTGAAAATTTTGAATCGTTATGTAAGAGTACCAACTTTCAAGATGGTGACTATAAGGACTATTCTGCCTTTTGTTCAGCAAGGACATTATATGTCCACAATAGACTTGTAGGATGCATACCTTCATATTCCGATTCATCCAGAACACTATCAGTTTCTGAGATTCTCTTTTCTAGACAAGCATTACCAATTTGTTGCTCTTCCATTTGGCCTAGCAACAGCTCCAAGAATCTTTTCAAAGGTTCTGGGTGCCCTACTATGTGTAATCAGAGAACAGGGTATTGCGGTGTTTCCTTATTTGGACGATATCTTGGTACTAGCTCAGTCTTTACATACTGCAGAATCTCACACAAATCAACTAGTGTTGTTTCTTCGGAAACATGGTTGGAGGATCAATTTACCAAAAAGTTTCTTGATTCCTCAGACAAGGGTCACCTTTTTAGGTTTCCAGATAGATTCAGTGTCCATGACTCTGTCTTTAACAGACAAGAGATGTTTAATGCATGCCGGCACCTTCAGTTTCAGTCATTCCCTTCAGTGGCTATGTGCATGGAAGTTTTAGGTCTCATGACTGCAGCATCGGACGCGATCCCCTTTGCTCGTTTTCACATGAGACCTCTACAGCTTTGCATGCTGAATCAATGGTGCAGGGATTATACAAAGATATCACAATTAATATCCTTGAATCCCATTTTACAACACTCTCTGACATGGTGGATAGATCACCATTGTTTGGTTCAAGGGGCTTCTTTTGTTCGGCCAACCTGGACTGTGATCTCAACAGAGGCAAGTCTTTCAGGTTGGGGAGCTGTTTGGGGATCTCTGACAGCACAAGGGGTTTGGAAATCTCAAGAGGCGAGATTACCAATAAATATTTTAGAACTCCGTGCAATTCTCAGGGCTCTTCAGTTTTGGCCTCTGCTAAAGAGAGAACCGTTCATTTGTTTTCAGACAGACAATATCACATCTGTGGCTTATGTCAATCATCAGGGTGGGACTCACAGTCCCCAAGCTATGAAAGAAGTATCTCAGATACTTGCTTGGGTGGAATCCAGCTCCTGTCTAATCTCTGCGGTGCATATCCCAGGTGTAGACAATTGGGAGGCGGATTATCTCAGCCGTCAGACTTTACATCCAGGGGAGTGGTCTCTCCATCCAGATGTGTTTTCTCAGATTGTTCAGATGTAGGGTCTTCCAGAGATATATCTCATGGCCTCTCATCTAAACAAGAAACTTCCCAGATACCTGTCCAGGTCCAGGGATGTTCAGGCGGAAGCAGTGGATGCACTGACACTTCCTTGGTGTTATCATCCTGCTTACATCTTCCCGCCTCTAATTCTCCTTCCAAGAGTGATCTCCAAAATCATCATGGAACAGTCTTTTGTGTTGCTGGTGGCTCCAGCATGGCCACACAATTTTTGGTATGCGGATCTGGTGCGGATGTCCAGTTGCCCGCCTTGGCCACTTCCGTTACGGCCGGACCTACTATCTCAAGGTCCGTTTTTCCATCAGGATCTCAAATCATTAATTTGAAGGTGTGGAAATTGAACGCTTAGTTCTAAGTCATAGAGGTTTCTCTGACTCAGTGATTAATACTATCTTACAAGCTCATAAATCTGTCTCTAGAAAGATTTATTATAGAGTTTGGAAGACTTACATTTCATGGTGTTCTTCTCATAAATTCTCCTGGCATTCTTTTAGAATTCCTAGAATTTTACAGTTCCTTCAGGATGGTTTAGATAAGGGTTTGTCTGCAAGTTCCTTGAAAGGACAAATCTCTGCTCTTTCTGTTTTATTTCACAGAAAGATTGCTATACTTCCTGATATTCACTGTTTTGTACAGGCTTTAGTTCGTATTAAGCCTGTCATTAAATCAATTTCTCCTCCTTGGAGTCTTAATTTGGTTCTGAAGGTGTTACAGGCTCCTCCATTTGAGCCTATGCATTCTTTAGACATTAAACTACTTTCTTGGAAAGTGTTGTTCCTTTTGGCTATCTCTTCTGCTAGAAGAGTTTCTGAGCTATCTGCTCTTTCTTGTGAGTCTCCTTTTCTGGTTTTTCATCAGGATAAGGCAGTTTTGCTGACTTCTTTTCAATTTTTACCTAAGGTTGTGAATTCTAACAACATTAGTAGAGAAATTGTTGCCCCTTCCTTATGTCCTAATCCTAAGAATTCTTTGGAGAGATCCTTACATTCTTTGGATGTGGTAAGAGCTTTGAAATATTATGTGGAAGCTACTAAAGATTTCAGGAAGACTTCCAGTCTATTTGTTTTATTTTCTGGTCCTAGGAAAGGTCAGAAGGCTTCTGCTAGTTCCTTAGCTTCTTGGTTGAAACTTTTGATTCATCAAGCTTATTTGGAGTCGGTTCAGGCCCCGCCTCAGAGAATTGCAGCTCATTCTACTAGATCATTCTCCACTTTGTGGGCTTTTAAGAATGAAGCTTCAGTTGATCAGATTTGCAAAGCGGCGACTTGGTCTTCTTTGCATACATTTACTAAATTCTACCGTTTTGATGTATTTGCTTCTTCGGAAGCAGTTTTTGGTAGAAAAGTTCTTCAGGCAGCTGTTTCAGTTTGATTCTTCTGCTTTTAATTTAAGTTTTTTTCTTTCAAAGATGAAATAAACGTAAAAAATTTTCAGCGGAATATGGCTGTTTTTATTTTTATTCCCTCCCTCTCTAGTGACTCTTGAGTGGAAGTCTCCACATCTTGGGTATTGATATCCCATATGTCACTAGCTCATGGACTCTTGTCAATTACATGAAAGAAAACATAATTTATGTAAGAACTTACCTGATAAATTCATTTCTTTTATATTGGCAAGAGTCCATGAGGCCCACCCTTTTTATGGTGGTTATGATTTTTTTGTATAAAGCACAATTATTTCCAAATTTCCTTTTGTTGATGCTTTCTACTCCTTTCTTTATCACCCCACTGCTTGGCTATTCGTTAAACTGAATTGTGGGTGTGGTGAGGGGTGTATTTATAGGCATTTTGAGGTTTGGGAAACTTTGCCCCTCCTGGTAGGATTGTACTGTATATCCCATATGTCACTAGCTCATGGACTCTTGCCAATATGAAAGAAATGAATTTATCAGGTAAGTTCTTACATAAATTATGTTTTTAAACAGCATTCCATTTTATTTCGATTATCTAATTTGCTTCATTCTTTAGATATACTTTGTTGAAGAAATAGCACTGCACAAGGGTGAGCCAATCACATGAGGCTTCTATGTGCAGCCACCAACCAGCAGCTACTTGAGCCTATTTAGATATGCTTTTCGACAGAGGATATCAAGAGAATGAAGCAAAGGAGATAACAAAAGTACTTTGGAAAGTTGTTTAAAATCGCATGCTCTTTCTAAATAATGAAATAAAAAATGTGTGTTTCATGTCCCCTTAAGAAGTGGCGAAAATCAGACCAGTGCTTCCTAACCTATATGCCAGCCCTGAACTGGCAGTTTGTAATAACCCTGGACTAGTCCAACCAGGGTCTTCAGCCCCTGCTCGTGAGCTGCTTGTGAAATGTTAAATACGGGCAGCGTTTTGCTGCCTTCTCCTAGGATGCCGGGCGAACAAGATTTCTTAAAAGGGGCCCATAATTTTGAAATTATTTTAAAGCTCATGAATTTAATATTTATGTGACACTTCCAAATAAATAATGAAATACTAGCAATAAATTGTAAAACAAATATAAATTAATAACATTTAAAGACAATATTACCAAATCATTCAATTTTATATGTATGTTTATAAAAAAAAAGCCAAGGCCTGTGGAAATCCAGTGTGTCCCAAAACACTTGTGTAGTATCATTAGTATTTTTTATCATCTGCATTATTTGAGGTTTTAATTGGGGAGCAATTATTTTTCTTATATTTAAGGGACATGAACACACATTTTTTCTTTCTGGATTGAGATAAAACATAACATTTTAAACAAATTTCAAATTTACTTCTATTGACAAATTTGCTTCATTCCCTTGATAACCTTTCCTGAAGGAGCAGCAATGCACTACTGAGAGTTAGCTGACCACATCTAGTCAGCCAATCACAGATACAAATGTGTGCAGGCACCAATCAGCAAAGTAAATTTAAAAATAGAAGTGAATTTAAAATTGACTTTAAATTACGTTCTATTTGTTTAATTTTGAGTTTTCTATCCCATTAAAACATATTAAAAAAATAAAAATAAATAACATTTCAAAAGTTAAAGTACCAGTAAATACAGTAAATTGGTATAATCAACACATGCATGATAAAAAGACAATGCAATAGAACTTAGTCAACTTCAAATGAGTAGTAGATTTTTTTTCTGACAAATTTCAACGTTATAAAAATTTCGACTCCTCCTGTATCATGTGACAGCTATCAGCCAATCACAAATGCATATCTATATATTCTTTGAATTCTTGCACATGCTCAGTAGGAGCTGGTTACTCAAAAAGTGTAAATATAAAAAGACTATGCACAGATTTTTAATGGAAGTAAATTGAGAAGCTGTTTAAAATTGCATGCTCTATCTGAATTATGAAGTTCAATTTTGACTTGAGTGTCCCTTTTAATCTCTAGATCCTTGAGACCTTTGCTCATGGCTTGACATATATATATATATATATAACATGTATGGTGACTTTACTTTTTAATAACATATTAAATAGCATCAATGCTCAGACAACATAACCAATGTTAATACTAATTGATTTCAATCAAATTTTTAGCATTTTTGTTGAAAGGGTGAGCAAAGAGGTGTTTTATTATAGTAGTTTGGGGTTGCAACTTATTGGTAATTTATTTTATTTGCCTAGAACAAAATCTGCCATCTGGGTCCTAATCTTATTTAAGTGGGCAAAAAAACAACAACAAAATGTATAACTTTAAACCACAATCAACACAGACAACCCATCTTAAAGGGACACTGAACCCACATTTTTTATTTTGTGATTCGGATAGAGCATGCATTTTTAAGCAACTTTCTAATTTACTCCTATTATAATTTTTTCTTCATTCTCTTGGAATCTTTATTTGAAATGCAAGAATGTAAGTTTAGATGCCTGCCCATTTTTGGTAAACAACCTGGGTTGGTTGTTCTTGCTGATTGGTGGATAAATTCACCCACCAATAAACAAGTGCTGTCCAGTGTACTGAACCAAAAAATAGCTTAGATGCCTCATTTTTTAAATAAAAATAGTGAGAGAACGAAGAAAATTTGATAATAGGAGTAAATTAGAAAGTTGATTAAAATTGCATGCTCTATCTGAATCATGGAAGAAAAAATTTGGGTTCAGTGTCGCTTTAAATATTTTATGGGAAAACAGGTGGTTTAAATTCAGATACTTGGACGATGATTATATTTCAGCACTATTTAAAATAAAAAAAACTGAAAATGCATTTACATCCAAATGCTCAAAATACATGAATATAAGTGAATCAATAAGTATAATACATGGATATATACTCAGTCATTTTAACTGGGGAGTGTAAGTGAAAAATGGCCCTGATAATATATTGATAATTTTCAGGGATTTGGATTGTGATCAGAACAAACAGGACTAGCACATGGTAGGAACATTTAAAAAAAAATATATTAATAACAATAATGATTTTTTTTCCCTTTCCTCTTTAAATCTGCAAAAAAAAAACTGTAGTTCTTGCAGTAGATACAAACTTGAAAAATCACAAACTGTGCATAATGTTCATTGTTTTTTTTTTTTTATTTTCACAAAATGTTTTTTTTTTTATTTAGACTTAGAGACATGATTGTCAAAAATAAACTTTCAACTACTGAATAACAGCATGCAATTTTAAACGATTTTCCAATTTACTTCAAATATTACGGTATGCTCTTTATCAAAGAATACCGAGAGAAAATAGTACATTTGATAACAGATGTAAATTGAAAAGCATGTTCTATCTGAATCATGAAAATTAAAGGGACAGTCTACTCCAGAATGTTTATTGTTAAAAAAGTTAGATAATCTCTTTATTTCCCATTCCCAGATTTGCATAACCAACGCAGTTATATAAATATACTTGTTAGCTCTGTGAATACCTTGTATCTGAGCCTCTGCAGACTGCCCCTTTATTTCAGCATAGAAATCCGTTTATGAGCCTATCTAGGTTAAGCTTTTAACAAAGAATATCAAGAGAACAAAGCAAAGATGATGATACAAGTAAATTGTAAAAATTTTTAAATTGCATGCCCTATCTGAGTCATGAAAATTTAATTTTGAGTTGACTGTTCCTTTAATTCCGATTTTAATGTCCCTTTAATATAGGAAAGGAAAATATGTTGGTTCTATATACAAATTTAGTCTCTGCTCAGAAGTGCACATGTGAATAAAAAATATTTTTTTATCTTGTTTCTAGTTGTAACCTGTCAAGAACCAGAAGTTGCCAATTCAGAAAAAGTGTCAGGTGTTTGCGGTACTTACATTGCAAACTCTGATGTTACGTTTAAGTGCAAGAGCGGTTTCACCATGAAAGGATTCAGCTATTCTAAATGCAGTACTGCTGGTCAGTGGGAGCCGCCGTTACCAAAGTGCATCAGTAAGTCTTAAGGCTTTATTTCTGAAAGATATCTAACATATAATAAAAAAAATATTGAATATTTTTTGTGCATATGTTAAATATGTGAAATGCCCACTGGAGACATTCTAGAGGTGTAGCAACATATGTGGTATTAATTCATTAAACCTCCATTTACCCCTATTAGAGAGGCTGTTTACAGTCAACAGGTTGCACATTTACATATGTATAAGGACATATACATATGTAGATGTGATGACTAGGTGATATCATGTACAGCTAATGGGATCTGCAGGAAAGCTCACTTCAGGATACCAACATCTACAAATGGCGTAATTACATATTTGATTTATTTCTTTACTTGTACTGTCATGATTATCACTAACAGTACAAGCATTATTAAAAACGTATTTTGAAAGGTGATCACTTAGTGGCGGCTTTCAGAGGTATCTATTGCAATCCTTTTCCATCTGCACTACTGCTAACCCATTTAAATACATCATTTAGGTTTTTAGGATGGGTAGACTTTCTATAGTTATATGGTAGTTGTACAGCTTTCACAAGGATAGTTTTAATCAAGATTCATTTCTAGTGTGTGTTAAGGGCCCAGCTCCATTTTAGCATAAACTGTACATAAAATGGCGACTGCAAGTTTCTATACAAAAATCTTTTTTACAGGATTTTCACTTCTCTTCAACTGTAATTCGACACCCCACTGCCTTTCTGCTTTGTATCTTTATAAGAGACCCTTAAACGAGATGGCGCATTCATAAATGACTTTTTAAAGGGGATGAGCCTCTATGCACACTAACTTGTTAAAGCCCTTTGCCTGCCTTTTTTTTTCTAACACCTGAGATCTCATATCTTTGAGCTTTTATAACATTTGTGTGCAATATTTGTTTTAAATAAGTTATATTAGCTAGTGTTATTATGAGTGTAAGTGCACTTTGTAATGTATTTTTGATGTTTTTTGGGCAATTTTTATGTTTTGCAAAATAGTTAACCCGAGCTCTGAAGGTGTAGTAATCTTTCTAGCGTAAATTATGATTGCACTCAAGCCTGATGAGCAAAAACACCAGCGATAAACCCCTTATCGCTCGGGTGCAAATGTTTGTGCCCCATTTGTAATCTGGACCATTGTGCTTTGCTCATGGATAAAACCAATGTTACATCTGAAAATGTTTTTTGTACCCAGAAATAAATTGAGCAGGACTGGCAGTTAGGGCCATTTCTTTCATGTAATTGGCAAGAGTCCATGAGCTAGTGACATATGGGATATACAATCCTACCAGGAGTGGCAAAGTTTCCCAAACCTCAAAATGCCTATAAATACACCCAACACCACACCCACAATTCAGTTTTACAAACTTTGCCTCCTATGGAGGTGGTGAAGTAAGTTTGTGCTAGATTTTCTACATTGATATGCCCTTCTCAGCATTTTGAAGCCCGATTCCTCTGAGTACAGTGAATGTCAGAGGGATGTGAAGGGAGTATCACCTATTGAATTCTATGGTTTTCCTCGTGGGGAATCTTTTTCATAGGTTCTCTGTTATCGGTCGTATAGATTCATCTCCTACCTCCCTTATTCAGATTGACGATATACTCTCATATTCCATTACCTCTACTGATAACTGTTCAGTACTGGTTTGGCTATCTGCTTTATGTGGATGGGTGTCTTTCGGTAAGTATGTTTTCATTACTTAAAATACTCTCTGCTATGATTTGGCACTTTATGTATTAATATAAAGTTCTAAATATATGTATTGTACTTATATTTGCCATGAGTCAGGTTTATGTATATTTCCTTTTGCAGACTTTCAGTTACATATTTGGGAAAAACTTACGCCTAGATTTAGAGTTCTGCGGCCAAAGGGGTGCGATAGCTACACGTGCTTTTTTCTGGCCGCACCTTTTAAATACCGCTGGTATTGAGAGTTCACAGAATGACTGCGTTAGGCTCCAAAAAAGGAGCGTAGAGCATATTTACCGCAACTTCAACTCTCGATACCAGCGGTGCTTACGGACGCGGCCAGCTTCAAAAACGTGCTCGTGCACGATTCCCCCATAGAAAACAATGGGGCTGTTTGAGCTGAAAAAAAACCTAACACCTGCAAAAAAGCCGCGTTCAGCTCCTAACGCAGCCCCATTGTTTGCTATGGGGAAACACTTCCTACGTCTGCACCTAACACCCTAACATGTACCCCGAGTCTAAACACCCCTAACCTTACACTTATTAACCCCTATTCTGCCGCCCCCGCTATCGCTGACACCTGCATATTTTTTTTAACCCCTAATCTGCCGCTCCGTAAACCGCCGCTACTTACATTATCCCTATGTACCCCTAATCTGCTGCCCCTAACACTGCCGACCCCTATATTATATTTATTAACCCCTAATCTGCCCCCCACAATGTCGCCTCCACCTGCCTACACTTATTAACCCCTAATCTGCCGAGCGGACCGCACCGCTATTATAATAAAGTTATTAACCCCTAATCCGCCTCACTCCCGCCTCAATAACCCTATAATAAATAGTATTAATCCCTAATCTGCCCTCCCTAACATCGCCGACACCTAACTTCAAACATTAACCCCTAATCTGCCGACTGGAGCTCACCGCTATTCTAATAAATGTATTAACCCCTAAAGCTAAGTCTAACCCTAACACTAACACCCCCCTAAGTTAAATATAATTTAAATCTAACGAAATAAATTAACTCTTATTAAATAAATTATTCCTATTTAAAGCTAAATACTTACCTGTAAAATAAATCCTAATATAGCTACAATATAAATTATAATTATATTATAGCTATTTTAGGATTTATATTCATTTTACAGGTAACTTTGTATTTATTTTAACCAGGTACAATAGCTATTAAATAGTTAAGAACTATTTAATAGCTAAAATAGTTAAAATAATTACAAAATTACCTGTAAAATAAATCCTAACCTAAGTTACAATTAAACCTAACACTACACTATCAATAAATTAATTAAATAAAATACCTACAATTATCTACAATTAAACCTAACACTACACTATCAATAAATTAATTAAATACAATACCTACAAATAAATACAATTAAATAAACTAACTAAAGTACAAAAAATAAAAAAGAACTAAGTTACAAAAAATAAAAAAATATTTACAAACATTAGAAAAATATTACAACAATTTTAAACTAATTACACCTACTCTAAGCCCCCTAATAAAATAACAAAGACCCCCAAAATAAAAAAATGCCCTACCCTATTCTAAATTACAAAAGTTCAAAGCTCTTTTACCTTACCAGCCCTGAACAGGGCCCTTTGCGGGGCATGCCCCAAAGAATTCAGCTCTTTTGCCTGTAAAAAAACACATACAATACCCCCCCCAACATTACAACCCACCACCCACATACCCCTAATCTAACCCAAACGCCCCTTAAATAAACCTAACACTAAGCCCCTGAAGATCTTCCTACCTTATCTTCACCTCACCGGGTATCACCGATCGGTCCTGGCTCCAAAATCTTCATCCAACCCAAGCGGGGGCTGGCGATCCATAATCCTGCGACTGAAGAGGTCCAGAAGAGGCTCCAAAGTCTTCATCCTATCCGGGAAGAAGAGGCGATCCAGACCGGCAACCATCTTGATCCAAGCGGCATCTTCTATCTTCATCCGATGAGGAACGGCTCCATCATGAAGACCTCCAGCGCGGACCAATCTTCTTCCTCCGACGTCCAACTGAAGAATGACGGTTCCTTTAAGGGACGTCATCCAAGATGGCGTCCCTCGAATTCCGATTGGCTGATAGGATTCTATCAGCCAATCGGAATTAAGGTAGGAAAATTCTGATTGGCTGATGGAATCAGCCAATCAGAATCAAGTTCAATCCGATTGGCTGATCCGATCAGCCAATCAGATTGAGCTCGCATTCTATTGGCTGATCGGAACAGCCAATAGAATGCAAGCTCAATCTGATTGGCTGATTGGATCAGCCAATCGGATTGAACTTGATTCTGATTGGCTGATTCCATCAGCCAATCAGAATTTTCCTACCTTAATTCCGATTGGCTGATAGAATCCTATCAGCCAATCGGAATTCGAGGGACGCCATCTTGGATGACGTCCCTTAAAGGAACCCTCATTCTTCAGTTGGACGTCGGAGGAAGAAGATTGGTCTGCGCTGGAGGCCTTCACGATGGAGCCGTTCCTCATTGGATGAAGATAGAAGATGCCGCTTGGATCAAGATGGTTGCCGGTCTGGATCGCCTCTTCTTCCCGGATAGGATGAAGACTTTGGAGCCTCTTCTGGACCTCTTCAGCCGCAGGATTATGGATCGCCAGCCCCCGCTTGGGTTGGATGAAGATTTTGGAGCCAGGACCGATCGGTGATACCCGGTGAGGTGAAGATAAGGTAGGAAGATCTTCAGGGGCTTAGTGTTAGGTTTATTTAAGGTGGGTTTGGGTTAGATTAGGGGTATGTGGGTGGTGGGTTGTAATGTTGGGGGGGGGTATTGTATGTTTTATTTTACAGGCAAAAGAGCTGAATTCTTTGGGGCATGCCCCACAAAAGGTCCTTTTAAGGGCTAGTAAGGTAATAGAGCTTTGAACTTTTGTAATTTAGAATAGGGTAGGGCATTTTTTTATTTTGGGGGTCTTTGTTATTTTATTAGGGTGCTTAGCGTAGGTGTAATTAGTTTAAAATTGTTGTAATATTTTTCTAATGTTTGTAAATATTTTTTTATTTTTTGTAACTTAGTTCTTTTTTATTTTTTGTACTTTAGTTAGTTTATTTAATTGTAGTTATTTGTAGGTATTGTATTTAATTAATTTATTGATAGTGTAGTGTTAGGTTTAATTGTAGGTAATTGTAGGTATTTTATTTAATTAATTTATTGATAGTGTAGTGTTAGGTTTAATTGTAACTTAGGTTAGGATTTATTTTACAGGTAAATTTGTAATTATTTTAACTAGGTAACTATTAAATAGTTCTTAACTATTTAATAGCTATTGTACCTGGTTAAAATAAATACAAAGTTGCCTGTAAAATAAATATTAATCCTAAAATAGCTATAATATAATTATAATTTATATTGTAGCTATATTAGGGTTTATTTTACAGGTAAGTATTTAGCTTTAAATAGGAATAATTTATTTAATAAGAGTTAATTTATTTCGTTAGATAAAAATTATATTTAACTTAGGGGGGTGTTAGGGTTAGGGTTAGAATTAGCTTTAGGGGTTAAAAAATGTATTATAGTAGCGGTGAGCTCCGCTCGGCAGATTAGGGGTTAATTATTGTAGGTAGCTGTCGGCGACGTTGTGGGGGGCAGATTAGGGGTTAATAAATATAATATAGGGGTCGGCGGTGTTAGGGGCAGCAGATTAGGAGTACATAGGGATAATGTATGCTGCGGCGGTATACGGAGCAGCAGATTAGGGGTTAATAATAATATGCAGGGGTCAGCGATAGCGGGGGCGGCAGATTAGGGGTTAATAAATATAATATAGGGGTCGGCGGTGTTAGGGGCAGCAGATTAGGGGTACATAGGGATAACGTAGTTGGCGGCAGTGTACGGAGCGGAAGATTAGGGGTTAAAAAATGTAAATATAGTGGCGGCGATGTGGGGGGACCTCGGTTTAGGGGTACATAGGTAGTTTATGGGTGTTAGTGTACTTTAGAGCTCAGTAGTTAAGAGCTTTATGAACCGGCGTTAGCCCAGAAAACTCTTAACTACTGACTTTTTTCTGCGGCTGGAGTTTTGTCGTTAGATTTCTAACGCTCACTTCAGCCACGACTCTAAATACCGGAGTTAGAAAGATCCCATTGAAAAGATAGGATACGCAATTGACGTAAGGGGATCTGCGGTATGGAAAAGTCGCGGCTGCAAAGTGAGCGTTAGACCCTTTCCTGACTGACTCCAAATACCGGCCTCTAACGCTGGTTTTGACGGCTAACGCCAAACTCTAAATCTAGGCCTTATTTAGGGAAAAAAAATTCTTACCTGGGGTATAGTCTTTTTTAAAACCCTATTCCTATATGCCTCTTGCCTTTTTCTATGCCAGAGGGCTATGCTGTTTGCATTTTTTTCCCATTCCTGAAACTGCCATATAAAGAAATTGATAATTTTGCTTTATATGTTGTTTTTTCTCTTACATTTGCAAGATGTCTCAATCTGATCCTGTCTTAGAAACCACTGTTGGAACCCTGCTGCATGATAACAGTTCTACCAAAGCTAAGTGTATCTGTTGTAAATTTGTGGAGATTACATCTCCAGCTGTGGTATGTAATAGTTGTCATGATAAGCTTTTACATGCAGAGAATGTATCCATCAGTAATAGTACAATGCCTGTTGTTCCTTCAACATCTATTGTACATGGTATCCCTGTGAATATAAAAGATTTTATTGCTGATGCGATTCGGAAGGCTTTGTCTGCTATCCCGCCTTCTAATAAACGTAAAAGGTCTTTTAAAACTTCTCATAAAGTTGATGAAATTTCAAATGACTGACAACATACTGAATTATCCTCCTCTGATGATTCAGAAGATCCTACTTCAGATATTGACACTGACAAATCTACTTATTTTTTTAAAATGGAGTATATTTGCTCCTTGTTAAAAGAGGTGTTGATTACGTTGGATATTGAGAAAACTAGTCCTCTTGATACTAAAACTAGTGAAAAACGTTTAAATTCTGTTTATAAACCTCCTGTGGTTACTCCAGAGATTTTTCCATTTTTTATGCTATTTCTGATATGATTTCTAAGGAATGGAATAGGCCTGGTTATCCCTTCTTCAGGGTTTAAAAAATTGTATCCTTTGCCAGCAGTCAGATTAGAGTTTTGGGAAAAGATCCCCAAAGCTGATGGGGCTATTTCTACTCTTGCCAAACGTACTACTATTACTATGGAAGATAGAACTTCCTTTAAGGACCCTTTAGATAGGAAACTTGAATCTTATATAAGGAAAGCTTATTTATATTCTGGCTATCTTCTCAGGCCTGCCATTTCTATGGCTGATGTTGCAGCTGCATCAACTTTTTGGTTAGAAAGTTTAGCGCAACTGGAAATGGATCCTGATTTGTCTAGCATTGTTTGCTTGCTTCAACGTGATGCCATTTTTGATATCATCAAAATTGATGTTAAATCTATGTATTTAGCTATTTTAGCTAGAAGAGATTTGTGGCTCAAATATTGGAATGCTGACATGGTATCTAAGTCTAGATTACTATCTCTTTCTTTCCAAGGTAATAATTTATTTGGTTCTCAGTTGGATTCGATTATTTCAACTGTCACTGGGGGGAGGGAGTTTTTTTCCTCAGGATAAAAGACCTAAGGGTAAATCTAAAGCGTCTAACTGTTTTCGTTACTTTTAACAAAATAAGGAACAGAAACCCAATCATTCCCCCAAAGAATCCGGTTTCAATTGGAAACTTTCTTCAAGTTGGAGTAAATCCAAGCCGTTTAAGAAACCAAAGCCAGCCCCCAAGTCTGCATGAAGGTGCGGCTCTCATTCCAGCTCAGCTGGTAGGGGGCAGATTAAGATTCTTCCAAAGTATTTGGGCAGATTCTGTCCAAAATCAATGGATTCAGAGTATTGTCTCTCAAGGGTACCGAATAGGATTCAGAGTAAGACCTCCTGTGAGAAGATTTTTTCTCTCACGCATCCCAGCAAATCCAGTAAAGGCTCAGGCTTTTCTGAAGTGTGTTTCAGACCTGGAGCTTTCAGGGGTAATCATACCAGTTCCATTTCAGGAACAAGGTCTGGGGTTTTATTCAAATCTATTCATTGTCCCAAAGAAAGAAAATTAATTCAGGCCAGTTCTGGATCTGAAATTTTTGAATCGTTTTGTAAGAGAGACAACTTTCAAAATGGTGACTATACGGACTATTCTGCCTTTTGTTCAGCAAGGGCATTATATGTCCACGATAGACTTACAGGGTGCTTATCTTCATATTACGATTCATCCAGACCACTATAAGTTTCTGAGATTCTCTTTTCTAGACAAGCATTACCAATTTGTCACTCTTCCATTTAGCCTAGCAACAGCTCCAAGAATCTTTTCAAAGGTTCTCGGTGCCCTACTCTCTGTAATCAGAGAACAGGGTTTTGCGGTGTTACCTTATTTGGACGATATCTTGGTACTAGCTCAGTCTTTACATTCTGCAGAATCTCACACAAATCAACTAGTGTTGTTTCTTCAAAGACATGGTTGGAGGATCAATTTACCAAAAAGTTCCTTGATTCCTCAGACAAGGGTCACCTTTTTAGGTTTCCAGATAGATTCAGTGTCCATGACATTGTCTCTAACAGACAAGAGACAATTAAAATTGGTTTCAGCTTGTCAGAACCTTCAGTCTCAATCATTCCCTTCAGTAGCTATGTGCATGGAAGTTTTAGGTCTCATGACTGCAGCATCGGACGCGATCCCCTTTGCTCGTTTTCATATGAGACCTCTCCAGCTTTGTATGCTGAATCAGTGGTGCAGGGATTATACAAAGATATCACAATTAATATCCTTAAATCCCAATGTTTGACTCTCTCTGACTTGGTGGTTAGATCGCCATCGCATAGTTCAAGTGGCTTCTTTTGTTCATCCAACCTGGACTGTGATCACAACAGATGCAACTCTTTCAGGTTGGGTAGATGTCTGGGGATCTCTGACAGCACAAGGGATTTGGAAATCTCAAGAGGCGAGGTTACCAATCAATATTTTAGAACTCTGTTCTATTTTCAGGGCTCTTCAGGTTTGACCTCTGTTGAAGAGAGAACCATTCTTTTGTTTTCAGACAGACAATATCACAACTGTGGCATATGTCAATCATCAGGGTGGGACTCACAGTCCCCTAGCTATGAAAGACGTATCTTGGATACTTGAGTGGAATCCAGCACCTGACTAATTTTTGCGGTACATATCCCAGGTGTAGACAATTGAGAAGCAGATTATCTCAGCCATCAGACTTTACATCTGGGGGAGTGGTCACTCCATCCAGATGTGTTTTCTCAGATTGTTCAGATGTGGGGTTTTCCAGAAATAGATCTGATGGCTTCCCATCTAAACAAGAAACTTCCCAGGTACCTGTCCAGGTCCAGGGATACTCAGGCGGAGGCAGTGGATGCGTTAGCAGTTCCTTGGTGTTACCAACCTGCTTATATCTTCCCGCCTCTTTTTCTTCCAAGAGTGATTTCCAAAATCATCATGGAACAATCGTTTGTGTTTCTGGTAGCTTCAGCATGGCCTCACAGGTTTTGGTATGCAGATCTTGTTCGGACGTCCTGTTGCCAACCTTGGCCACTTCCTTTAAGACCAGACCTTCTGTCTCAGGGTCCGTTTTTCCATCAGGATCTCAAATCATTAAATTTGAAGGTATGGAAATTGAACACCTAGTGCTTAGTCATAGAGGTTTCTCTGACTCAGTGATTAATACTATGTTACAGGCTCGTAAATCTTTTTCTAGGAAGATTTATTATCGAGTTTGGAAGAATTATATTTCATGGTGTTCTCATAAATTCTCCTGGCATTCTTTTAGAATTCCGAGAATTTCACAGTTTCTTCAGGATGGTTTGGATAAAGGTTTGTCTGCAAATTTCTTGAAGGGACAAATCTCTGCTCTTTTTTTTATATTTCACAGAAAGATTGCTAAGCTTCCTGATATTCACTGTTTTGTACAGGCTTTGGTCCATATCAGGCCTGTCATTAAATCAATTTCTCCTCCTTCGAGTCTTAATTTGGTTTTGAAGGCTTTACAGACTCCTCCTTTTGAGCCTATGCATTCTTTGGATATTAAACTACTTTCTTGGAGAGTGTTGCTTCTTTTGGCCATCTCTTCTGCTAGAAGAGTTTCTGAATTATCTGCTCTTTCTTGTGAATCTCCTTTTCTGATTTTCCATCAGGATAAGGCAGTTTTGCGGACTTCATTTAAATTTCTACCTAAGGTTGTGAATTCTACCAACATTAATAGAGAAATTGTTGTTCCCTCTTTATTTCCTAATCCTAAGAATTCTTTGGAGAGATCCTCACATTCTTTGAATGTTGTAAGAGCTTTGAAATATTATATTGAAGCTACTAAAGATTTCAGGAAGACTTCTAGTCTATTTTTTGTCTTTCCTGGTTCTAGGAAATGTCAGAAAGCTTCTGCCATTTCCTTGTCATCTTGGTTAAAGCTTTTGATTCATCAGGCTTATTTGGAGTTGGGTCAGGCCCCGCCTCAGAGAATTACAGCTCATTCTACTAGATCATTCTCCACTTTGTGGGCTTTTAAGAATGAAGCTTCAGTTGATCAGATTTGCAAAGCAGCAACTTGGTCTTCTTTGTATACTTTTACTAAATTCTACCGTTTTGATGTATTTGCTTCTTCGGAAGCAGTTTTTGGTAGAAAAGTTATTCAGGCAGCTGGTTCAGTTTGATTCCTCTGCTTATGTTTAAGTTTTTTTCTTTTCAACTATGAGAAAAAACATATTTTTTTGGTTGTGGATTAATTTTTTTTAGCGGAAAATGGCTGTTATTATTTTTATCCCTCCTTCTCTAGTGACTCTTCTGTGGAGTTCCACATCTTGGGTATTACTATCCCATACGTTCACTAGCCCATGGATTCTTGCCAATTACATGAAAGAAAACATAATTTATGTAAGAACTTACCTGATAAATTCATTTCTTTCATACTGGCAAGAGTCCATGAGACCCACCCTTTTTATTGTGGTTATGATTTTTGGTATAAAGCACAAATATATTTCCAGTTCCTTTTTTGATGCTTTTTACTCCTTTCTTTATCACCCCACTACTTGGCTGTTCGTTAAACTGAATTGTGGGTGTGGTGAGGGGTGTATTTATAGGCATTTTGAAGTTTGGGAAACTTTTCCCCTCCTGGTAGGATTGTATATCCCATACGTCACTAGCTCATGGACTCTTGCCAATATGAAAGAAATGAATTTATCAGGTAAGTACTTACATAAATTATGTGGGTTTTTTTTTAAAAGTATAGTGGAAAAAGTGTTTTTAATAAATAATGAAAATGTTTGATTGTGATTGTATTGACATTGAAAATGGCAGCAGTTAACATGCAGATAATTAGCGGTTCTTTCTTTCATCTTTCATTTTTTAACAAAACACCTTTAGCTTTTTACAATAGATACAAACTTGAAAATCGTACACTGTACATAATGTTGCACTTTTTTTATCCAAATGTTGCTGTTTGTTTTTTATCTCCCCAAACTGTCCTTTATGCCTTAAACAGACATAAAAGCAAAAATCTCCTAGGTAGACTCTTTAGCGTGCACGTGTCTTGAGCACTATTTGGAAGCAGTGTTTGCATTTGGAAATACTGCAGCCCTCTAGTGCTCAACAATTTATAAAATTGTTGAAACTGTCATATAAACACTGCTGACATCAAGTGCTCAGGACATGTACATGCGCCTGAATCTATTTAGGCATGCTCTTCAGAACATAATACAGAGAGAACAAAGTAAATTTGATAAAAGGAACAAACTGAAAAGTTGTTTAAAATTGCATGTTTTATCCGATTCATCAAAATTAAATTTTGACTTTTATGTCACTTTAACATGGCAATGGGAAATATGCTGTCTGTGTACTGATCCAGTCTCTGCTCAAAAGTGAAAACAAAAACATTTTTTTTATCTTGTTCCTAGTGGTAACTTGCCCAAAACCAGAAGTCGCCAATTCAGAAACAGTGGAAGGTTTTTGTGGTACTTACATCATGAACTCTCGCGCTACATTTAAATGTAAGAGTGGTTTCACCATGAAAGGATCCATCTTTTCTACATGCAGTACTGATGGTCAGTGGGAGCCGCCGTTACCTGAGTGCCTCTGTAAGTCTCAATACTTTTTTTTTATAACATATCTAGTCTTGTCCCCAATTCTAGTTCATTAGATTTTGCTAAGCACAAACTTCATATCCAGTGTGGTTATTTGTTGTGCTATTCTAACCGTATTGGAAATACAGCTGTTAGAATTTCTTAAAGGGAAACTGAACCCAATTTTTTTTCTTTCGTGATTCAGATAGAGCATGCAATTTTAAACAACTTTCTAATTTACTCCTATTATCACATTTTCTTCATTCTCTTGCTATCTTTATTTGAAAAGCAAGAATGTAAGTTTAGATGCCGGCCCATTTTTGGTGAACAGCCTTGGTTGTTCTTGCTGATTGGTGGATAAATTCACCCACCAATAAACAAGTGCTGACCAGCGTCTGAACCAAAAATTGGCTGGCTCCTTAGCTTAGATGACTTATTTTTCAAACAACGATAGCAAGAGAACGAAGAAATATTGATACTAGGAGTAAATTAGAAAGTTGGTTACAATTGCATGCTCTATTTGAATCACAAAAGAAAAAAATTGGGTTCAGTGCCCCTTTAATCTGACCAAAATACAGGAATATCTGTTTTAATGCTTGGTTTTGGTAAACACATAAAAATCTGTAATTTTGACATTCACTAAAGCAAAATTTGGCCTAGATTACAAGGAGACTGCAAAAATAGAAACGGTATTGAGTAAAATGGTAGTGCCTCAGGCATGCTAACATTAAGTTCTTTTACCTAAATGCGCTAATCTTATGCTACATTAAATTATGTAAAAAAATAGTTGAATAGTTATGTTCTTTACTCAATTTTTTTATTTATATATATATATATATATATATATATATATAAATAAATCCAGAAAAATATCAAGACACTCTCCGATATTAAAGACCATTAATTCTTTTTTTAATGTGATATTTTTTAACCCCTTCCTCAGACCATAAAAAGCATGATAACACAACATAGACTTACCCCCATATATACCCCACACCGTGCATAATAGTCCTGAGCGTGTGTACTGCATTGGCGTTCCGGTGGAACTGAGTGAAGAACAAAACTATTTCAACTATTTATATTATTTAATTAAAAAATACTTTGAATATTGTTTTAAAGTGATATGGCATATAACAAGGTGTTGGACTGGGAAGGGCTCAAAGGTGTATATACTGTATATGTGTGTAAATATTTGTATGAGTGTATGTATATATGTGTATGGGTGTGTACATATGTATGTGCACACATACATAAATACATACATTGATACATATACATACACATAAGTACACATACAGTACATACATTTACAGTATATACACCTTTGTATTTTAATGTATTTATGTTGTGTATAGAGCACATTTTTTAAGTCTCTTTACGCTAGGTCTTCACCTGCACTAAGCCAACACATAGAAATATAGAATTTGACAGTAGATAAGAACCAAAAAGGCCTATCAAGTATACCCATATTACATGTTACTTTATTCTTAGGATAGCCTTATGCATGTCCCAGGCATTTTTGAATTCCTTTACAGTTTTTGTGTTTACCACTTCTAATGGAAGTTTATTCCATGAATCCACCACCCTTTCTGTAAAAAAAAAAATGATTCCTCAAATTTCTCCTGAATCTGCTACCCTCTAACTAGATTGTGACCCCTTGGTTTGGCATTTATTGTTTTGTGGAAAATGCTTTCAGCTTCTACTTTATTAAGTCCCTTTATATATTTGAAGGTTTCTATCATGTCACCTGTTTCCCTTCTATCTTCTAAACTATACATGTTTAGATCATAGAGTCTTTTTTTGCACATTTTATATTTTAGACCATGTACCATTTTAGTAGCCCTCTTTTGGACAGCTTCTAGTTTATACATATCCTTCTGGAGATATGGGCCTCTAGTTATCAAGCCGTCAACCTCAAATATGCTGGAATTCCGCAGCGTATTTGTGGCGAGGCTGATTCGCTGTAGTTATCAAGCACTACAGCCCGGCAAAAGTAGAATATAGTGACGTAAGCTTCGATCCGCCAGACTCAGTCCGACACAGATTGATTCTTACGTCACTCCAGATGTTCCGAACGCAAGTTCGGCACAATCTGACTACTTTTGGTAGTTATCAAACTACTACCAGGTACGCTCGCCACTATTCCGGGCCAGCGTACCTGGTTTTCAATCCGCCGCCCTGGAGGTGGCGGATTCCATAGGAATCAATGGGAGTCTGACCATAGCGAAAGCTCATGTTCGCTCCTGCCCGACATCCCATTGATTCCTATGGGAAGTGTGTACACCTAACACCCTAACATGTACCCCGAGTATAAACACCCCTAATCTGCCCCCCCTACACCGCTGCAACTAAATAAATGTATTACCCCCTAAACTGCCGCTCCCGGAGCCCACCGCCACTCTAATAAACTTATTAACCCCTAAACCGCCGCTCCCGGAGCCCACCACAACTATAATAAATGTGTTAACCCCTAAACCGCCACTCCCAGACCCCGCCGCAACTATAATAAATATGTTAACCCCTAAACCGCTGCTCCCAGACCCCGCCGCAACTGTAATAAAAATGTTAAACCCTAAACCGCCGCTCCCGGACCCTGCCGCAACTATAATAAATATGTTAACCCCTAAACCGCCGCTCCAGGACCCCGCCGCCACCTACATAATACCTATTAACCCCTATCCTGCCCCCCCTACACCGCCGCCACCTATAATAAATGTATTAACCCCTATCCTGCCCCCCACCCACACCGCCGCCACTATAATAAAATTATTAACCCCTAAACCTAAGTCTAACGCTAACACTCCCCCTAACTTAAATATTAATTAAATACATCTAAATAAATATTATTCTTATTAACTAAATTAATCCTATTTAAAACTAAATACTTACCTTTAAAATAAACCCTAATATAGTTACAATCTAACTAATAATTATATTGTAGCTATTTTAGGATTTATATTTATTTTACAGGTAACTTTGTATTTATTTTAACTAGGTAGCATAGTTATTAAATAGTTATTAACTATTTAATAACTACCTAGCTAAACGAAATACAAATTTACCTGTAAAATAAATCCTAACCTAAGTTACAATTAAACCTAACACTACACTATCATTAAATAAATTAAATTAATTAACTACAAATACCTACAATTAAATACAATTAAATAAACTAACTAAAGTACAAAAAATAAAAAAAACTAAGTTACAAAAAATAAAAAAATATTACAAGATTTTTAATCTAATTACACCTAATCTAAGCCCCCTAATAAAATAACAAAGCCCCCCAAAATAAAAAAATGCCCTACCCTATTCTAAATTACAAAAGTTAACAGCTCTATTACCTTACCAGCCCTTAAAAAAGCCTTTTGCGGGGCATGCCCCAAAGTAATCAGCTCTTTTGCATGTAAAAAAAAATACAACCCCCCCAACATTAAAACCCACCACCCACATACCCCTACTCTAACCCACCCAAACCCCCTTAAAAAAACCTAACACTAACCCCCTGAAGATCTCCCTACCTTGAGTCGTCTTCAGCCAGCCGACCACCGATGAAACAGAAGAGGATATCCGCAGCGGCCGAAGTCATCATCCAAGAGGTCTTCCATCCGATAGAAGTCTTCATCCATGCGGCGTCTTCAATCTTCATCCATCCGGAGCGGAGCCTTCTTCAAACGAGCCGACACGGAGCCATCCTCTTCCAACTACGCCTACCCGAAAAATGGATATTCCTTTAAGTGACGTCATCCAAGATGGCGTCCCTTGAATTCCGATTGGCTGATAGGATTCTATCAGCCAATCGGAATTAAGGTAGGAAAAATCTGATTGGCTGATGCAATCAGCCAATCAGATTGAGCTTGCATTCTATTGGCTGATTGGAACAGCAAATAGAATGCGAGCTCAATCTGATTGGCTGATTGGATCAGCCAATCAGATTGAACTTGAATCTGATTGGCTGATTGCATCATCCAATCAGATTTTTCCTACCTTAATTCCGATTGGCTGATAGAATCTTATCAGCCAATCAGAATTCGAGGGATGCCATCTTGGATGACGTCACTTAAAGGAATATCCATTCGTCGGATAGGTGTCGTTGGAAGAGGATGGCTCCGTGTCAGCTCGTTTGAAGAAGGCTCCGCTCCGTTCCGGATGGATGAAGATTGAAGACGCCGCATGGATGAAGACTTCTATCGGATGGAAGACCTCTTCAGCGCCCCTTGGATGATGACTTTGGCCGCTGCGGATGTCCTCTTCTGTTCCATCGGTGGTCGGCTGGTTGAAGACGACTCAAGGTAGGGAGATCTTCAGGGGGTTAGTGTTAGGTTTTTTTAAGGGGGTTTGGGTGGGTTAGAGTAGGGGGATGTGGGTGGTGGGTTTTAATGTTGGGGGGGTTGTATTTTTTTTTACATGCAAAAGAGCTGATTACTTTGGGGCATGCCCCGCAAAAGGCCCTTTTAAGGGCTGGTAAGGTAATAGAGCTGTTAACTTTTTTAATTTAGAATAGGGTAGGGCATTTTTTTATTTTGGGGGGCTTTGTTATTTTATTAGGGGGCTTAGATTAGGTGTAATTAGATTAAAAATCTTGTAATATTTTTTTATTTTTTGTAACTTATTTTTTTTTATTTTTTGTACTTTAGTTAGTTTATTTAATTGTATTTAATTGTAGGTATTTGTAGTTAATTAATTTAATTTATTTAATGATAGTGTAGTGTTAGGTTAATTTAATTAACTTAGGTTAGGATTTATTTTACAGGTAAATTTATATTTCTTTTAGCTAGGTAGTTATTAAATAGTTAATAACTATTTAATAACTATTCTACCTAGTTAAAATAAATACAAAGTTACCTGTAAAATAAATATAAATCCTAAAATAGCTACAATGTAATTATTTTTTTACATTGTAGCTATCTTAGGGTTTATTTTACAGGTAAGTATTTATTTTTAAATAGGAATAATTTATTTAATGATAGTTTAGTGTTAGGTGTAATTGTAACATAGGTTAGTTTTTATTTTACAGGTAAATTTGAATTTATTTTATCTAGGTAGCTATTAAATAGTTAATAACTATTTAATAGCTTTTGTACCTAGTTAAAATAAATTGAAATTTGCCTGTAAAATAAAAATAAATCCTAAAATAGCTACAATGTAATTATTAATTACATTGTAGCTATATTAGGGTTTATTTTATAGGTAAGTATTTAGTTTTAACTAGGAATAATTTAGTTAATAATAGTAAATTTATTTAGATTTATTTAATTAATATTTAAGTTAGGGGGGTGTTAGGATTAGGGTTAGACTTAGGTTTAGGGGTTAATAATTTTATTATAGGTTGCGGCGGTATAGGGGGGCAGGATAGGGGTTGATACATTTATTATAGGTGGCGACGGTGTAGGGGGGGCAGATTAGAAGTTAATACGTTTAATATAGGTGGCGGCGGGGTCCGGGAGCGGCGGTTTAGGGGTTAAACAATTTATTTAGTTGCGGCGGGGTACGGGATCCGCAGGATAGGGGTTAATAAATTTATTATAGGTGGCGGCGGTATAGGGGGGGCAGGATAAGGGTTAATAGGTATAATGTAGGTGGCGGCGGGGTCCGGGAGCAGCAGTTTAGGGGTTAATACATTTATTATAGTTGCGGCGGGGTCTAGGAGCGGCGTTTTAGGGGTTAATACATTTATTATAGTTGCGGCGGGGTCTAGGAGCAGCGGTTTAGGGGTTAATAAATTTATTTAGTTGTGGGGGGCTCCGGGGGCGCCGGTATAGGGGGTAGAACAGTGTAGTTTAGTGTGGGTGCTTAGTGACAGCTTATCAATAAAGCTGGGAAAAAGCCGAAGAGCAGCTTCGGGGGGAAGAGAAAGAGAGCAAAAGAGAGTGGGGAGAGAGAGCAAAAGAGAAGTGGAGAGAGAGAGCAAAAGAGAGGAGGGAGAGAGAGAGGGAGGGAGCAAAAGAGTGGGGGTAGAGAGAGGGAGCAAAAGAGAGGGGGAGAGGGAGAGAAAAAGAGAGTGGGAGAGAGAGCAAAAGAGAGGGGGGAGAGAGAAAGCAAAAGAGAGGGGGGAGAGAGAGAGCAAAAGAGAGGGGGGAGAGAGAGAGCAAAAGCGAGGGGGGAGAGAGAGAGAGCAAAAGCGAGGGGGGGAGAGAGCGCAAAAGCAAGGGGGGGAGAGAGCGCAAAAGCGAGGGGGGGAGAGAGCGCAAAAGCGAGGGGGGGGGAGAGAGAGCGCAAAAGCGAGGGGAGAGGGAGAGAGCGCAAAAGCGAGGGGAGAGAGAGCGCAAAAGCGAGGGGAGAGAGAGAGAGCACAAAAGAGAGGGGGAGAGAGCACAAAAGAGAGGGGGAGAGAGTGAAAAAGAGAGAGAGAGCAAAAGAGAAGGGGGAGAAAGAGAGCAAAACAGAGGGGGGAGAAAGAGAGCAAAAGAGAGGGGGGAGAAAGAGAGCAAACGAGGGGGGGAGAGAGAAAGCAAAAGAGAGGGGGAGAGAGAGCATAACAGAGAGGGGGAGAGAGAGCACAAAAGCGAGGGGGGGGGGGAGAGCTCAAAAGAGAGGGGGAGAGAGAGCACAAAAGCGAGGGGGGGGGAGAGCGCAAAAGAGAGGGGGGAGAGATAGAGCGCAAAAGAGAGGGGGGAGAGATAGAGCGCAAAAGAGAGGGGGAGAGAGAGAGAGCGCAAAAGAGAGGGGGGAGAGAGAGAAGGGGAGAGAGAGCAAAAGAGAGGGGGGAGAGAGGGCAAAAGAGAGGGGGAGAGATAGAGAGGGGGAGATAGAGAGGGGGAGAGAGGGCAAAAGAGAGGGGGAGAGAGAGAGAGCGCAAAAGAATGCGGGAGAGAGAGCGCAAAAGAGAGGGGGAGAGAGAGCGCAAAAGAGAGGGGGAGAGAGAGCACAACAGAGAGGGGGGAGAGATAGAGCACAAAAGAGAGGGGGGAGAGAGAGAGTGCAAAAGAGAGGGGGAGAGAGAGAGCACAAAATAGAGGAGGGAGAGAGAGCAAAAGAGAGGGGGGAGAGAGAGCAAAAGAGAAGGGGAGAGAGCAAAAGAGAGGGGGGAGAGAGAGCGCAAAATAGAGGGGGGGAGAGAGAGCAAAAGAGATGGGAGAGAGTAAAAGAGAGGGGAAGAGAGAGAGCAAAAGAGAGGGGGAGAGAGAGCAAAAGAGAGGCGGGAGAGAGAGCAAAAGAGAGGGAGAGAGAGCAAAAGAATGCAGGAGAGAGAGTGCAAAAGAGAGGGGGGAGAGAGAGCGCAAAAGAGAGGGGCGAGAGATAGCGCAAAAGAGAGGGGCGAGAGAGAGAGTGCAAAAGAGAGGGGGAGAGAGTGCAAAAGAGAGGGGGGAGAGAGAGCAAAAGAGAGGGTGGAAAAAGAGAGCAAAAGAGGGGGGAGAGAGCAAAAGAGAGGGGGAGAGAGCAAAACAGAGAGGGGGAGAGAGCAAAACAGAGAGGGGGATAGAGCGCAAAAGAGAGGGGGAGAGAGCAAAAGAGAGGGGGGTAGAGAGAGGGAGAGAGCAAAAAGAGGGGGGAGAGAGCAAAAGAGAGGGGGAAGAGAGAGAGAGAGCAAAAGAGAGTGGGGAGAGAGAGCAAAAGAGAAGGGGAGAGAGAGCAAAAGAGAGGAGGGAGAGAGGGAGGGAGCAAAAGAGTGGGGGTAGAGAGAGGGAGCAAAAGTGTAGGGGGAGAGGGAGAGAAAAAGAGAGTGGGAGAGAGAGCAAAAGAGAGGGGGGAGAGAGAAAGCAAAAGAGAGGGGGGAGAGAGAGAGCAAAAGAGAGGGGAGAGAGCACAAAAGAGAGGGGGAGAGAGAGCACAAAAGCGAGGGGGGGGGAGAGAGCGCAAAAGAGAGGGGGAGAGAGAGCACAAAAGCGAGGGGGGGAGAGAGCGCAAAAGAGAGGGGGAGAGAGAGCACAAAAGCGAGGGGGGGAGAGAGAAGCAAAAGAGAGGGGGGAGAGAGACCACAAAACAGTGGGGGGAGAGAGAGAGAAAAAGTGGGGGGAGAGATAAAGCAAAAGAGAGGGGGAGAGAGAGCAAAAGAGAGGGGGAGATATCAAAAGAGAGGTAGAGCGAGAGAGAGTGTAAAAGAGAGGGGGGAGAACAAAAGTGAGGGGGGAAGAGAGGGGGGAGAGAGAGCAAAAGAGAGGGGAGAGAGCAAAAGAGAGGGGGGAGAGAGAGCAAAAGAGAGGGGGAGAGAGAGCAAAAGAGAGGCGGGAGAGAGAGAGCAAAAGCGAGGGGGAGAGAGAGCGCAAAAGAGAGGGGAGAGAGATAGAGCACAAAAGAGAGGGGGAGAGAGCACAAAAGAGAGGGGGAGAGAGTGAAAAAGAGGGTAGAGAGAGAGAGCAAAAGAGAGGGGGGAGAAAGAGAGCAAAAGAGAGGGGGGAGAAAGAGAGCAAACGAGGGGGGGAGAGAGAAAGCAAAACAGAGAGGGGGAGAGAAAGCAAAACAGAGAGGGGGAGAGAGAGCAAAAGAGAGGGGGAGAGAGTGCAAAAGAGAGGGGGGAGAGAGCAAAAGAGAGGTAGAGCAAGAGAGAGCGTAAAAGAGAGGGGGAGAGAGCGCAAAAGAGGGGGGGGGAGAGCAAAAGAGAGGGGGGAGAGAGAGCAAAAGAGAGGGGGAAAGAGAGCAAAAGAGAGGCAGGAGAGAGAGCAAAATGAGAGGGGGAGAGAGAGAGAGCGCAAAAGAATGCGGGAGAGAGAGCGCAAAAGAGAGAGGGGAGAGATAGAGCACAAAAGAAAGGGGGGAGAGATAGAGCACAAAAGAGAGGGGGGAGAGAGAGAGTGCAAAAGAGAGGGGGAGAGAGAGAGCACAAAATAGAGGAGGGAGAGAGAGCAAGAGAGAGCAAAAGAGAAGGGGAGAGATATAGAGGGGGAGATAGAGAGGGGGAGATAGAGAGGGGGAGATAGAGAAGGGGAGAGAGGGCAAAAAGAGAGAGGGAGAGAGAGCAAAAGAGAGGGGGGAGAGAGGGCAAAAGAGAGGGGGAGAGATAGAGAGGGGGAGATAGATAGGGGGAGAGAGGGCAAAAGAGAGGGGGAGAGAGGGCAAAAGAGAGGGGGAGAGAGGGCAAAAGAGAGGGGGGAGAGAGAGCAAAAGAGAGGGGGGAGTGAGGGCAAAAGAGAGGGGGAGAGAGAGGGAGAGAGAGGGAGAGAGAGAGAGAGAGAGAGAGGGAGAGAGAGCAAAAGAGAGGGGGGAGAGCAAAAGAGAAGGGGAGAGATAGAGAGGGGGAGATAGAGAAGGGGAGAGGGCAAAAAGAGAGGGGGAGAGAGAGCAAAAGAGAGGGGGGAGAGAGGACAAAAGAGAGGGGGAGAGATAGAGAGGGCAAAAGAGAGGGGGATAGAGGGCAAAAGAGAGGGGGAGAGAGGGCAAAAGAGAGGGGGAGAGAAAGCAAAAGAGAGGGGGGAGTGAGGGCAAAAGAGAGGGGGAGAGAGAGCAAAAGAGAGGGGAGAGAGAGGGAGAGAGAGAGAGAGGGAGAGGGAGAGAGAGAGTAATAGAGAGAGAGGGGGGAGTGCAAAAGAAAGTGGGGAGAGAGCAAAAGAGAGGGGGAGAGAGAGGGGGGAGAGAGGGGGAGAGAGCAAAAAGAGGGGGAGAGAGCAAAAGAGAGTGGGAAGAGAGAGAGAGCAAAACAGAGTGGGGAGAGAGAGCAAAAGAGAGGGGTAGAGAGAGAGCAAAAGAGAGGAGGGAGAAAGGGAGGGAGCAAAAGAGAGGGGGAGAGAGAGCAAAACAGAGAGGGGGAGAGCGCAAAAGAGAGGTAGAGTGAGAGAGAGTGTAAAAGAGAGAGGGAGAGAGAGCGCAAAAGAGAGGGGGGAGCAAAAGAGAGGGGAGAGATAGAGGGGGAGAGAGAGAGGGGGGAGAGAGAGAGGGGGGAGAGAGAGAGAGAGAGAGAGAGAGAGAGAGAGAGAGAGAGAGAGGGGAGTGTAAAAGAAAGTGGGGAGAGAGCAAAAGAGAGGGGGAGAGAGAGGGGGAGAGAGAGGGGGGGAGAGAGGGGGAGAGAGCAAAAAGAGGGGGGAGAGAGCAAAAGAGAGTGGGAAGAGAGAGAGAGCAAAAGAGAGTGGGGAGTGAGAGCAAAAGAGAGGGGTAGTGAGAGAGCAAAAGAGAGGAGGGAGAGAGGGAGGGAGCAAAAGATAGGGGTGGAGAGAGAGAGCAAAAGAGAGGGGGAGAGAGAGAAAGCAAAAGAGAGGGGGGGAGAGAGAGAGTGCAAAAGAGAGGGGGAGAGAGAGAGCACAAAATAGAGGAGGGAGAGAGAGCAAAAGAGAGGGGGGAGAGAGAGCAAAAGAGAAGGGGAGAGATAGAGAGGGGGAGATAGAGAAGGGGAGAGAGGGCAAAAAGAGAGGGGGAGAGAGAGCAAAAGAGAGGGGGGGAGATAGAGAGGGCAAAAGAGAGGGGGATAGAGGGCAAAAGAGAGGGGGAGAGAGGGCAAAAGAGAGGGGGAGAGAGGGCAAAAGAGAGGGGAGAGAAAGCAAAAGAGAGGGGGGAGTGAGGGCAAAAGAGAGGGGGAGAGAGAGCAAAAGAGAGGGGAGAGAGAGGGAGAGAGAGAGAGAGGGAGAGGGAGAGAGAGAGTAATAGAGAGAGAGGGGGGGAGTGCAAAAGAAAGTGGGGAGAGAGCAAAAGAGAGGGGGAGAGAGAGGGGGGAGAGAGAC